>NW_010514292.1:21192-31667 GCF_000687285.1 Phaethon lepturus
TGAGGAAGGGAACAAGCTTCTTATGAGTTTCTTGTAGACACACAAAAGTGTGAGTGTGGAGAGCAGGGGGTGGAGGAGTAGCTGGCAATGATGGCAAGCACTGATGTGCATATAAATGAATTTCCAGAAAGGGGCTTAGCTTTAAAAAATATTGCCCACAGAAGTATGGTTACATCCCTATGAACTCTATGATTTGCAAAATATACATATGAGTTTTACAGTATTTTCAACACGAACATGTTCATGTTTATGACCCAGAATATTTCAACTGTGAGCTAAATTCTTTCTAGCTCACTCAGGGTTTTCACATTTATAAGTCTTTGCTTGATCTAGGAGTACCTTTAATGGCTTGTATTAATTCAAGGTGTCCCTTTATGCACTTAAAATTAAAAAAAAAAAAAAACTTCCTTTTAATGACATTTCCATTTATTCAGAATTATTATTTAAAATCCTAAATTAGCATTCTGCACTTTGGTTCTGACAGAGCCATTACATTTTATACTAAAAGAGTTTAGTTAATTTTAAATTATTAAACCCCATTGGCTGCATGAAGTGAACATCTTTAAGCAAGTTTCTGTAGTTCGGGTGCACTCCAGTCAACTACAATTGCAAACTTGATTCAAAACCTTTTGCCTATGTTGCTTTTGATCCTTATATATGGCAGCTATTATTCTGGGTTTCACTGTCTGGTCTAAGAAGTTAAATAGCAGCTGAACACACTAACAGCAGTATAGAGACCACCTGTCCTGGGCAACATGGCTCTTCAAACTGAAGACAGAGAAAATCACAGAAATAATTGTAAGTCTTTTTTTCTGAAGGAAATATTTTAAAGTCTATGATATAAACTTGCTTATATAGGAAACTAATTTATTCTGTCAACAATGTATATTTACTTGCATTTTTAAAACTTTTATCTTAATTAATATTTTCCAGGGTATAAAATAATTTTATTTTGATTTTCAAAGACATTTACTTTCTTTCTGTTGTTACCTGGCATGACTTAGGTAAAATTCTAACTTTTGCATGAATTTGTGATGATAACTTCTTCAGACATCTAACTGGAGAAAAAATTGCAAAGCTACTTACCTTAGAGAGCAACATCTCATTGGTGAGAAGGTCTTTGCATAGGTGAGACCTAATACACAGTATTAAGGAAACAGTTAAGAAGACTTTTTAACTGCAAAGGAGCACGGTGGAGATGAACATAACATATGCAAAATGAGACAGAATATAATGGAAAGTATAGTTACTTTTCTCTTAAAACTGAAGTTAGACTTCAAGGGCAGTATGGATATCTAGCAATAAGCAGCATCTTAAAACACTTTGATTGCTGTTACTTCCGGTGAAATTTGCTGCAAGCTATAGATCTACTTAATTATCTTTTGAATCTGCAAACTGTGATCATTTACATGCATTGCTAATTCACTTGTCTCCTGAAACTTGAGCTGCGCAGTTTGGGTTTTACAGATTTATCAAGTGAAACAATTGGGCTACTATCACATTAATTTAATTAACTTTAATTTTAAATGACTTGCTAGAGCACCTAACAAATGTAACATCTCCAAGACATTTTAGCAGATAACTGTGGCTTTGTTGTACACTCTTGTCTTCATACTGAGAAAACATCTTGTTAGCATGAAAGGCCCCTAACTACTTTAAAAGAGAATATGTTGTTTATACACTAACGTTTGCCTTGATTACCTGACTGTCATTTCAGACGTGAAAGAAAACAGCAGAAGTGCTGATGGGGGGCTGATATAATTTTAAGATCTGCACTTGTTCTGCAAAGATCTCATTCAGACGCAAGTGGTGTTGGTAGTTTATTCTACATTTGGGATGTCCACAGGGAGTTGCCCAGAGCCTGGGACTGTGTGCGTGCCCAGCTCCTGGCCCGCAGCGCCTTCCGGAGAGCTGGTGCAGGGTAAGGACCCACGTTACTGCTGAAATAAGGGCCAGGCTGGTGTGCAAAGCTGGTCCCAGAAAGGAAGGAAAACGTGGCACTTGCTCTTCCACAACAATTTTTTCGTAAAGATAAAAATAGTCTAAAGGAAAATTCTAACTCTCCATGATCAGTCATCAGGAGTTCAGCTGTCCCATTGTTTGTTCAAATTTCAGTGGCAACTACTAAATATACAGCAAAATATTTATATATATATATACATGAACATATATATCTAATCTATATCTAATGTCTAAAGAGGCACACTGTCCTGACAGAAAGGTAGGTGTACTAAATATTTTAAATAACATAGTCCATTCCAGACACTGTTTAGTTTACAGAGGCAAGCTGGAAAAAATACCAGAGATAAGACCATAGTCCACATGTGGACACAGTCAGGAAGATAAAGGCAGGAAGGTTGTAGAACAGCAGTTTATTCACATTCACTTTGCATCATACATATATATTAAATATTAATAGAATTGTATGAATATTCATCTATGTTTAATATTCATTTATACACGGAAGTTTACAGCCAATCCCTTTAACTTTTGCTGCCAAAACCAGTGTTCAAAGGGTTATGCTGCCATTGTTTCTGCAAAACGTTTACATTTATCTGCTGTAAAATAGGCTGAATGGCACCAAAGAGTGTCGTGTTTAGTTTTAAAATGCCACAAATAACAGATTTATAGATTTTTCTAAATACATTATTTTAGCTTGACAGCATTAATCATTCATGCTTCCTTCTTTCATTTTTCTACCTGCAATGGATTATTGAAACAGAAAATAACAACGGGAAAGGCTACAAGCAGTATCAAAATGTCAAGTTTGTACTTACAGTTGTATGTGCGTAGACAGGGTCAAGAGCCTCAATTATTTGTATATGTACACAGTGGTACTACATGAAAGGTTATGTCACCTGCAGCTATTTTCTTGCAGATTTAAATAGGACTGATATTCAACTCCACAGTCAGCCACTGACATGGAACATAGAATTGTAAAATACTATGAACTCTTATGTCAGGACCTAAAATATGAACTGGGTGATTGCAAGGTGTAGCTGTGGGCAATCCTATGTATTGCAGTGTAAGTCCCTTAAATTACTTTGTGTTATCCCTGACCTGTTCTTTTCATTTAAGCATAAGCCAGAAACAACATGGAAGTACTTTCCAGGGAGAAGAAAACCCCTTGATATTGCCTATTTTTGCAGAGGCATTTACTTGGGTTTTCAGGAGGGTTGTGTTTTTTATGGGGCTTTTTGGTAGGTTTTTTTTTTAAATGCTTCATATTTCCATTAATTCGCCCAGGTATGATAATTTTAAAAGATCCAAGAGCACGGGTTGCATGTTAATGAAGTGCAGGTCTTATATCAAAACTGACAGCAGCGTTATTTGGAGTAGGATGTGTGGTGGAGCTAATCAGTGTATTTTCAGAGTAAAGGGAGGAGGAGAGGAGCTAATCAGTAGATTTTCGCTGGCGATTTGCTTATTTAAGTTATAGTTTAAAAAAAAAAGAAGAAAAAGCATTAGTATGGAGTTTTCTTGACCAAGCTCCTTATGAGTAACAGTCACTATTTTGAAAGGTCAGCACAAGACCTACAGCTTAGAAAGTCTTATTTTTGAAGAAGTGATTGATATAAAGCAACCTACTAAACCAGCAATAATAATCATGTGTGTAGATAGACTTGCGCATCACTGATGTATGACAGCATGAGGAACACAGTTAAGGTTGCAAATTCAAATTTGGCATTTATGTTTATGAATTCTTGAGAGTAACTTACTACTTCCATATCGTTAGACTTTAATGACAGGAAAAAAATGCATTATTGAAGGCCCAGTTGTACAACTTTTACATACTGTTACTCTTGCTTTGATTTAAATTATTGATAGGTAATAATATAATTAGCACTGGGAAATAACTATCTTATCAGACAAAAGCATTTCAAAGAATACATAAATGAATAGTTAGACATTAATATCAACCTTTCCATCTCTAGTCAGGTAGCACAAACCATATGCTGAATTAATAAAATTATAATTGCAAACTTATTTTGAGACATGTCATTCACTTAGTGATCATGCTAATGCATCTTGCCAATTTTTAGTTCTGTCACTAGAAAATTATGTTCATTTTAGCTTTTTATCAAATCTTAAAATACAGATTTCACTGTCTCAAAGTACATTGAAAGTAAATTAAGGCATTAAGCATCGCTGAATGAATATGTTTTTTTGGAACTTACTATTAAATGCTGTTACACATCCAAAAGTCTGATCCCTGCTTTCTGGGAGGAAAAACATGGTTGTTTTGCCTGTGGAGTAGGGCACTGCCATTAAGTAACACACTCTTCTCTCTATAGTTTTCATTTTTGTCATTTTAGATATTTTTTCCCTGTTATTTAATCTCTAGACTTATCTCATTCAATTATGAGAGATAATTGATTTTAATAAGTGCTAATTGTTCTGCAGAAATTGTTCATATGCATACACATCCTTATATCCACACACACAGGCATCCACGCTACAGAATTTAATATCAATTTCACTGAAATAAATTTGAGCTGCTTAACTGAAATAGCAGTGATATGAAAATCCTGAGGGTTCCTGCTTACAAATATAGCAGTAGAAATAACGTGTATGTCAGGATCACTAATAATGCAGTTTGAGTTTTAAAGCTTTACGACCATAGTTAGATGTATCTGGTCAGTGAAATACAAGGGAAGGAGAATAGATGGTCAGAGGGAGGGCCAAGAGACAGAGCAGTGGGCGCTCATAGTTTATTTTTGCAGGAAAGGTGCCTTCAAAATGCAAAGTGCCTCGGGCCAAACTGCCTGCAGGTAAGGGTTCCTCCTTGGAGCACCAGAGCAAGCCCTGGGTCACAGCAGCACACGGGGCTGGGACAGCTGGGGCTGGGGAGTGCTCCTGCATGGCGCTCGCCCCTTTTGGACGGGTCCTGCAGCTAATGCTCTCTGGTGAGTAATCTGGCACCATGCCGACCCTCTGGAGAGAGACCATCATGGGATTCACACACACCCCCCCACACCCACCCTCACACCTCCTCCCCCCTGCCGTGCTTTCTTTCCTTTTCTTTCACTTTTTCTGCAAGAGCTGGTTCCATGATTCACATGAAAAATATTTTAATACCAGGGCAATATTGATTGACCATGAAGAAACCTACTCGTGATAGTCAGTATACTCCAAGTAATAATATAAGTGAATAATGTTTTACAGTCACTTTGAATCAGTCTCTTTTTCCAGGTCCAATCCATCCGTATCCAGTTAGAAAAGACTCCTCCAAGGCAAGTTATTCATGGGTTCATCCCAATTCCCCTCTTTGAATCCTGTAAACAAATCCAATCACAAGCTGTTTAACATTTTTATTACATAAATTCCAACATGCAACAGAACATTACTGGGTACTGCTAATAATGGTGTGCATTTCAGATGTATTCTCCTTTTGTCACAAACCCCCTTAAACCATATTCTAATAACTGTGTGTAAGATATAATTGCTAAGAAGCATCACATTCAACGACCAGGAGGAATATCTCTAATGCTTTTTGTTGCTTCTGTTTTCATCTAAAGTAACCACCAGACATTTCAGTTCCTTCAAGGAAAAACAACCCGTGTCTCCTGTGATAACCCAAATGTGCAGACACGCTGATAAATAAGATACATTTACAATTCTTTTATTACTGTATTCTATGACAAGATAAAATAAACAGTATTTTGTGGAACATTACAACTTATAACAAAGCTAAGCTACTGTCCAAAGACGCTGAAAAATTCCAGTATAAACGCACTTTATTCTCAGCTGGCTCATGGATGATTAGGGCATCCCAACACTTTGACAATTTTCATATAATACTATGAAGAATTTCATTCTTTCCCTTCATCTTACTGCTGCTGCCAGCTCAATACATCTTTTTCTAGTAAAAATTATACAAATCTATGGTTTTTACTCTTCTCATACACCATAAATCCTCAAGATAGTTTCATACACGTTAACTACAATCTTTCTCCCTGCCCCTCACCCCCAACCTCTCCCTGGAGTTCAACTAGCAAAACCTCAGATATATTGCACAGAAGAGGAGCAGAACATAAGGAAACATCACTTTGGTGAGATTTGAGTAATTCCTATTTATAAATATCTACCTGTATTTCTTTTACATAAACAATAGTGAAAGACCAGGAAAAGGTTGGGTCATCAACTGGCATCTGTTTCTCTGCATGAGATGTCCCAAGAGAATAATATTTACTGAGCAAACATGAGTTACATGATGGACCATAATGTGGAGTTTTCAAATTGTCTTGGCAGCTGTTCACCTGTTGAATAGCTCTGTGACTTTTTTAGGAATCATTTGCTTGATCCTGTCAAGGCAGAAGAAAGAATTTTGATATATACAAAAAGCCATCTATGCTTTTCTCTTTAATAATCTCCCTTCACAATATTCTCATTTATGAAGCCTGACTTTACTGATCAGAAGGGACAGGCAAATCTTTGGCCTTAAGAGTTTGTCTTTGCCTCTGTTTTAGAGGACTTTCTTTAGGTTAGATCTCTGAATTTTCCGGCTCTGCTTATCCTCAAGATATTCCCGTTGCTCCCTGGGCCTCCTGGCATCCTGGCTCTTGGTAGAAGGGAGGCAAAAGAAGCAACACCGAAAGCCCATGTGCTGTCTCCATCCCTCCCCATGGTGCTTCCCATTGAGCAGCTCTCCGGGACGCATCGTTGGGGGCCTGTCCATGGGAGCTCACCCACAGCCTCCATCCAAATTGGCAGTGATGGGAGAGCATGCTGGAGTCTCCGCCTGGCCCTTTGGGGCATTGGGGAGGAAAATCCAAATACAACTGAAATGTTCTTGAAAAGCCGAAATCCCACCAAAGCTCATTTCCTTGGTGTTCTTTTTTGCTCTGCTCCTTTCTAATTTTACCACCTGTATTGTAAATTTTTATAAGGAAAGACTAGCAAAAGAAGTAAATGTTTTTTAGTGTGCCACTGCCTGCCATTCCCTGTGTTTTTCTATTACACATAGGAGTTTATTCTCATTTAAAATTTCTATTTACTGCCCTCTTATGCTTCCTTTATCTCTGATTTTACTTCTTATGCACTCTGATTATTTAGGCAATAAAACTTTCTTTGTATGGGTCAGGGTTTTTTTGGCATAACACAAAGAAATGCAGTTCCTTACAGCCTATCCCAGTAAGAAGTTTTTGCATGCAAGGAATACTTACCGTGTTTTGAAAAACAAACAAACAAGCAAATGAAAAAAATGACACAAAAAAGAGCACAATCCCTCAACCAGACTGCCTGTTCCAGGGCTAAGGGCTAGCTATGCTAGGGCTCAACGTATCATAGCATCAAAAGGCATTCAGAACACAAAATATATTTTACTGTTTTGTGCTTTAAAGAGTAAATCCAGATTAAATCCAGAAGACTGAAGCAAAGCTCCCACTGGAGAGAGATTTGTGCTTTCAATCCATAGTCTTGAAGGTGAGCTGTGTAAAGTCCTCAGGGGTGATAATAAGAGTCCAAAAAGCTCATGGATGTCATTTTGCAGGACCGTGACCCTGAGACTATGCCTGAGCTACTGCAAAGAACTTTGTGAAATGCTCCCAAAAGTCTTTCTTCTGTGCCTAAACTGTGTTGTGAATCCAAACTGGTTCATAAATTAGGTACATTAGTGCATCTGATCACTTAAAACATTCAATCTGTGTGTGGAAGAGTCCAAAAAATTATATTTATAATTTTGAGAGATAGTTATGTTTTGTTCTCTCTGCCATGAGTTAGGGCACACTATCATTCCTTGTTTCAAGCAAGTAACTGAAGTATCAGTAAGATTTTCTTTCCATTTTCTTAGAACTCCCCAAGGTCTATAGTTTTCTTTGCGGGAACAGTTGCCATTAAATATGCTGTATGTCAATGCAGCAGTGAGGTGGTTAATTTTGACTGAATATTATGCTATATAACCACTTGGCATTTAACTTGAAAAATGACTTTCTGCTTCACCTGTCAGCAGCCCAGTTCTCATCAAATAAGTGAGTGAGAAAAATTTTTAAATTTCAATTTCCTGATGCTATTAGACACTACTTCTTCCATACTTAAACAGTTTAGCAGTGCATGTACATGTTTTGGTATTCATGCCATGCATCACACTACATGCTATTACAATAGCTTTTTTGTTTAAAGGGTAAAGAGATGCATGGATCTTTATCTTGGGGTTAGGAAAATGTATTGCAGGAACATGGCCAATCAGGTTTCTGAATAACTTTGTAACATAGTACCATAACCCTGATGTAGTGCGAGGAATTTAAAATACTAGGTGGGTATGACTCCATAGAAAGAAAGCGTTTTAGATGGAGACAGCACACGCAGTGATCTTGTGCTATGCTGCCTCTGAAAACCAGTGCCTCCTGGAGTATTTGTCTGTTTTATCCTTTCTTCTGCCTGACCCATAATTCTGATAAGTCGTGGAAATCTTTTTTTGTATTTTCAGTATATTTTAGAGATTGAAACTGTTGTTTATCATTAATGGTAACTTTGCTTTGTTTCTACTTGAAATACAAGATCAGTTTTCCCTGATGGCTAATATATCCTCAAACAGTAAGAAAACTTCATTGATGGGGGAAGGCACAAACAAAAGAGATTTCCACCTTTCATTTTCATTTCTGATTCTACTTTACACCGTTTTCACTTCACCACTAGTAAGTCTGGAGACATTTTACTCAGGTGGAAAAATGCATCATTTCTGCTGTATTTCCCTTTATTCTTTGACATTAGTTTTTATTGCACATTAGGATATGTTTAAATCCATATCTGTATAGTAGCAAACATCAAACATCATTTGAAATAGTAGTTCAGTGTAAATATGAGCTGGTCATTATTGTTTGTTCGTTTATTTGGTTCGTCCTGACAATTGACTCAGTACTGCGGGTTACAGAACAGTACAGACAGTTTCAGTCTGCAGCATTTACTGTCTTAAAAACAGATATACAGAAGACAGGTGGCACTTAGGAATCCAGGGGTGAAAATTACACACTGTTTTTTTAAAGTCATGCCTATGGGGGCGGGGGGGGGGGGGGGGGGGGGTGTGAAGCAGTGGGTGTGGTAAATTCTGCTACTTCTAAGAAAGTACCGAGTTATGGATTGGATTAATCTGTCTAGTATTTCCATTTTACTGTAGTGTAACTTTGCTAAAATGAAGAAAGTTTTATCAGCTTGATTGAGGCATAAACCCCAACCAGGAATCAGGCCCAAGATTTAAAAAGCTGTGGCTGAGCTGCTGGGGGTCTTTTTGGTGTCTCTATTCCTGGTAACACTCTTCAGGGGTTTTAGTATTTCCAAAAATGCATATTTTCCCAGCTGGCAGTGAGGTCTCCTGAAGCTGTGATGGAGAGCAGCCCCAGCACGTGCCTCTGATGGAATTCCATGGGGCCCTTCTGCCTTGGTGTACATTTGTAGGTACAAAACCACATGTGGGAGAGCACACAGCTTCCTGAACTTTTGTTAAAAATTTGTAAGAAGGCAAGGCTGCATGTGAGTGAGAAAATTAAATATACCTGGTACCATGTGGGAATAAGTATGGGGGTTTAGTGACAGTGACAATAGAAACACCGTGCCCCTAGGGTTGATTACAGTTATGATCTCATATTTACAAGAATTACTATTTAATGAAACAGCAGCAGACGCTTCTAACCTGTGGGTAAATTAGTATACTGCTTGCATGATGTTGTGTAGTTATTAACATGATGGTATTGCCCTGGATTTACTCTGTGGTCATAGAGCAGGCTTTTCCCTTCTTCTCCATCCTGACAGTATGGAAGTGGAGTGCAGGATGTCCCCTTTGGTGGCCTGATTTCTCCCCACAGAAACATGTGCTTTGCCTTCCTAGGCTGAGAAATGTAGAAACCTGTCAGTTGGTGTGGTCTTCTCTGTGTAAAGAATGGCATGTTTTACTATGTTAGTAGAAAAAGAGTTGGTTTTTTTTTTTTAGGTTCTGCATATAAATATAAACACATTTAGGGTTATGTTTTACAAGGTCTGTACCTGAGCATAACGTGGGACTTGCAGGATGGCTCCACGTCCTACAGGCAGTGTTAACCAGCAGTCCTGGTTAACAGGGGAGGTCCTAGACGACTGGAGGCTTGCCAATGTGACGTCCATCTACAAGAAATGCCGGAAGGAGGATCCCGAGAACTACAGACTTGTCAGTCAGACCTTGGTACCGGGGAAGATTATGGAGTGTTTCATCTTGAGGGTGCTCACAGGACATGTGCAGGACAACCAAGGAATCAGGTCCAGCCAGCACAGGTTCATGAAAGGTAGGTCCTGCTTGACCACCCTGATCTTTTATGACCAGGTGACCTGCCTAGTGGATGAGGGAAAGGCTGTGGATGTTGTCTACCTGGACTTTAGTAAAGCCTTTGACAGCATCTCCCACAGCATTACAGCATTCTCCTAGAGAAACTGGCAGCTCGGGGCTTAGACAGGTATACTTTTTGCTGGGTTAAGGACTGGCTGGATGGCTGAGCTCAGAGAGTTGT
>NW_010514293.1:0-5289 GCF_000687285.1 Phaethon lepturus
GGGCCCCGGCTCAGGCGGCTGCGGTCGGTTGCGTGAAGAAATGCTGGTGTCACCCTGTCCGTGCCAAACCCTCCCCCGGCCGGTGACCACCCAAGGGACACGGCTGTCTGTGGAGCTGAGGGGGGCTTACTCCGGCTTTGCTGGGGGGTCAGTAGCTGGGGGCTTGGCGTGGGCGGGGAAGGTGTCCCAAAATGGTACCTGTGAAGCACAGACCCGTGGGTCCGGATCCTCAGATCTGTCCCCCCAGGGGCTGCCCACAGGTGTCAGGGACCAAAACTGGCCTCAGAGGACCTAAGACCTGTCCACAGGAGGCCCTCTAAATCCTTGCCTGCGTTTGAAAGAAGAGGTGAGAAATTCACCACTGTTTGGCTTTGTTAACTCATTCCAGAGGCTAATTCTCTCTTTGGTAACAATTAGGTTTTGAATTACTTGACTTTTCCTGCTCTTGGTCCTTGTTACGCTTCTCTCTGCTAGACTGAAAAGACTGGCCTTTTTTTTCCCCGAGATGTACTTCTATCTAGTAATCAACTCACTTTTTTCCAGCCCTTTCATCGTTTTGTGGCTCTGTCACATCTTCGCTTCTACCACTCCTGTTTCATCCGGCCGTTTCCATTAACTGGTGCGTAGGGAACCCAGTCAAGACATTTCATATCCCTTGCTTCCTGCTCTGTTCACATTCATTCTTCTCCCTTCTGTGCTTGGCTAAATAAGCTGATGGCACACAACAGCCTTTTATGAGCACAAGCAAATAATAGATGTATTAAAAATAGCCATTGCTGGGGCTTTGCATGGGGAGTCATTTGCTGGTTAGTGTTTGTATGGTGCTTTGAAGAGCAACGTTTTCTGGTGTATGAATGCAGATACAATAAATGCACTTAAGGTATTAAATGCTCTTTTGATCTTGGTTTCTTGTCTCCTGCCATGCTGCTAGGTAATACTATGGGCAGTTACATATCAGTGATAAATCAACCACCGATAACTCAGGAGTTCAAGGCATAGCTCATTCCACAGCTTCTTCCTCCCCTTATAGGCTAGCTATGAAGCAAGATTAGTGACTTTTAATGTTTTTCAATGTATAGATTTGTTTTGCATTGTCCAACAGAAGCACAGACTCCTGCATGGTGAATTTACACCAAGTGATGACGTTTTCTTTTTACTCCTGATATGTGGAGTGTTAGAAGCAGCCCACACCCCTCCAGGATTTCACAGACGGTGGGACAGAAGCAGCTGAGAGCCAAGCCACGTATTAATTGGCTTTGAGAGAAGCTGGGTCAGTAGGAGCTGGTAAGGCTCTAACCCTCTCTGCTAGATCAAAATTCTCTGTCCTAGTTAAGGAAGCACAGTTGATGCAAAAATCACTTGCCTGGTGTGTTGTGTGGAATCTCTGAATAAACCACAAGTCCCCCCCTTCCTAATTTCACCTCCAGTGGGAGTTGGTGTTATGAGAACATTACCAGCATTGATCTCAGCTTCAAAGTCAAATTTCAGGACTTAAAAGTGTTACTTTGCAGAGAAGGAAAAAAATGACTGGTTCATTTGAAGGTTAAACTAATATGCCCAGAAACAACTCTAAGCTTCAAATTCTTTCCAAACACCTTAGTTCTGGCTTAATTTTTCATCTCCTCTCTTCCTTTTATCCTTAGGCTTTCAGGGACATGCTGTGCATGTTTAAACATCACTAGATGATAATATTAGCAAAGCCATTCTTGAAATTGCTGCTGACTATGGTTCCCTTCCAACACCACTCTATGCAATAGATGCACAGCATTATCCTCTGTCTCTTTGAAAGCTTATAATGGATCGCAGCTTTGTATTGTTTCTGAATTCATACTATGCTGACAACTTTTAAGAAAAATCAAGCAGATGATTGCATTTTTTGCAGTTAGGCTTTTTGCAAGTTATGGTTAAAGGACTGCAGAGGAAATATAGCTGAGTACGATATATGAACTACCATTTATTACCCAGAAAAAGACATTTACATGATTAGAGGCACATGGGGACTTACTTGTTTCATCTTTTCAAGTTAACAGGCCCATCAAGGTCACTAGTTGCAAAAATATGCTAAAGTAATTTTGCAGAGAGATTTGTGTATTTACCACTCTGTGACTAAGGGTTGATCCAAAAAAGAGCTTTAAAAGCATCGATTTAACCTGGAGCTTGTTGTACAGGTTGAATTTCCCCCAGACTCTACATATGGGTATCTTTCTCTAAGGAAAGACAGAGACCTACACCATTAATGGCCACAGAATTTGGCCACAATTTAAAAAAAAAAAAAAAAATTTAACTCCAGACCATATGTTTGCAAAAATAACCTCTCAAGTGAGAGAACAATGTAAATGTCCCTGATCATCTTGCTGATTCTGCAGACAAACAGTCCCAGTGTCTTTTTTGCTGCTCACAGCTTTCCCAGACAACCTCCAATAAAAAGGAACAAGAGCTTGGATATGTTTCACAGCTGCCTTTCAAATCCCACTGGATGGTGCTGTCATGAAACAGTGAGTATCCTCACATGAGCAGAGCCTGAAGAAGCAGACCTTTCCTTACCCGCCTGTTTTTTGACCACGTCATCTCTGATTTTTTTTCCATGAGACAAGAGGCATTTCTTCCTTTTCGGTTCCTTATTTATGTTGCAAGGTGCCCTAAAGACCCAATGGTCATAGCTCAGTAGGTCCCCACATCGGACAAAAGGCCCAGCGGATTTACGGGAAGACGCGGGGCAAGAGTAGTAGCAAAAACGCTTAGAGTTGAAGTGATTGGCTGAGATCCTAAAGCAGATCAACCACGGGCTTTGAGGAATATGACCCAGTTCTTCTGTTTCCCAAGCCTGTTTCCCTGTCCTTCTCCTTCACTACTTCATCCTCCTTCACGTACCTCCACGGTCCACCTGAGGTAGGAGAAAGGGGCAACAGAAATCCATGAGCAGAGGTTACAGCCAACCCTGCCGTCTCATCTCTTTGAGGAGGTTCTGACCTAAGCTGTTATCAGTAGTGAGCTATAAAAAACACAGGCAGCTTTGGTCTGTCAGTGCCCATTACTTTTTGAATGAAGCTTACCTTCGAGCCTATGAACATGTGAAAAAAGACAAAAAACCTTCCACCCTGAGGAACGTGTAATGCCAAGTGACTCTTTTAAGTGAAAAATTAATTACAAGTTGACTGTTCCAAATCAACTGTTTTCATTCCAATATACTATTTCTTTTTTATTTAACAAGAATCTGTCACTTTGGCTTGGACTGCAACTTAGCAAGAATCTTTAAAAAGACATGGCAGATAAGACTCTCAGACAAGTCATGCTGGTGTAAAACTAACATAAACGTGAAGCTGGACCCATAGATAGGGAGAAGAGAGCTTGTAACATTTAAAGTTCCTCTGATTGTCCTTTTAGGTGGTACCCATGAAAGCCACTGGAGCATAGCCGGTTCCTGCTCACTCTGCCTCACACACACCAGGGATGAAGGATGGACTAGTCTCTTTGTTGACACCAAGGTCAAAAAGAACTCATTGACAGTATGAAACCATTTAGTGTAAAGATGCCTGAAGCTGGCAGCTTGGTTTTAAGAGCTTTTCCCCTCTGTTTGAAAACTGGGGAGATACAAGCTTGGAACAAAATTTGAAGTCCAGTTCCAAACTATTTCAGAGCATCACCAGATATTAAAAGGCTTTGATTTGGCAATGCGCTAGGCAGCTTTTTTAATGCCAGTTGATTTCATTGAAGGGAGGCAGAACAAGAAACAATCAATTCTTTCTGAAACTAAGGCATAAAGATGGTATTAAGGATGGAGGAGAAAGCTGCCAGAAAAATAGCAAAAGGAAAGCTGAAGACCAAGGAAGAGAAATAGACACGTGCAAGGAATGGAAAGGACAGAAAGAAACAGAAGTTTTGGAAAAGGAGGCGGCTGTCAAGCGAGATGTGTCCATGCAGACACCGGAACAGTGACAATCTGAGCTAGAAAAAAGTGTCTTCCTGCTCCCCAGCCAGGCTGTGGTTTTCACAGGGAAACAGGGGAACAGCTTAATCCCAGCCCTTAGAGCTCGCCCACGCTCCGAGCCTGCAGCAGGACATGGGGTGAGAGGAGACACCGCCGGGGCTGAACACACCCATTCCATGGGCAGTGCCTGAAGAAATGGCTCATGCACGTTTTTTCTTACTGTGCACCTGTAGTCCAGACAGCAGCACAGCTTTAAAGAGTCTCCACGCTACAAAGCAACTTGTATAAATACGTCCATGCTCCGATCCCCCTGGGGCACTAGGAGACAGAGGGGTAGTTAGCATTTGCCCCCAAGTTGTATTAAAATGCAAGCCCCCAGCTCTGTACGTTTATTCTAACTAAAGCTAGCAAGAAAGGAGCTTTCAGGGCACTCATCATTTTTGTTTCCAAATAGCGAAGGGAGGTAGTTACTCCTCTGAGTCCATGCTCTCAAACGTTTCCTGGAAACATTTATTTAGCAGTTGCGCTGCCAATTTATTGATGCCTGTTTCAAAGAGAGGGGAAACAGGCAGAGAAGAGACTCAGTCCAAATTGAAACTGGTTGTTGGAGGTGTTTGCTGCCTAAGGGTCACCCAAGGCACCTCTGCTCAGTCTCAATGACAAAAAAAGAGTAACAGTTACAGAACTCCATACAAATGCAAATAGCACATGGCTACTTTGTTCTACATCACTTAAGATGGGCTGAGACCCGTTTTTGTGAAGTACTGACCATGCCCTTTGCCTTCCTTCTTTGATGGCTAGAGTTCAGCTGATAGACTGGTTTATACCCACTGCTCTACTTTTTCAACTCCCACTTCTTCAGCAAGGTCTGAGAATGATGAACTGCCACAACTAGGTTCTTATGCTGTTTTCAGTGGAGCTATGACCACGTATACCAGCAGAAGACTTTCTTGGGAGCAGTGAGAATTGGGGTGGACAAAGTCTGGCTGGACTTTCAGATTCCAATCTGACTGCAGTGGTAGGGGTAGGGAAAAAAAACAAGGTACTTTTTGGAATAAATCTATGATGGTATTTCCAAGGAATCACTTTCCTGCTAACGTCTGCCTTTCTCATTCAAACTGGGATTTGATCTCCAAACAGTCTTCAGCACTCAGGAGGCCTGGAGGAACTGGGAACAATCTTCAGCACTCAGGAGGCCTGGAGGAACTGGAGTTCTACACTGTGAATCAGGAGTCAGCTGTGATGAGACCCACACTGATTTCTTGAGCATCTGGTGAGACTTTGTGTACTTCTCCCTGTTCCTGGATTTGGAGGCTGATCATCTATGCCAGTTTTTCAATTGCTTTTTAACATCAGCAGGA
>NW_010514293.1:5303-8346 GCF_000687285.1 Phaethon lepturus
GCAACACTGTGTAACACAGACAAGAAATCTGCAACACTGGGAAGTTTTACAAATCAGCTTTTCTGCAGATGATGAAGTCCTTGTTCTTTCAATATATCTGCACCTAGGAAGTTTCCCAGGTGGTATTTTGAGGAGACAAGAGAGTTCATGAAAAGTGGCATGAAAAACTCAAAAATCTCTACTACCTCCTGGTGGCAGAGATTTGCTCTCTGTATGAACAGAAAAGATGCTGATGGAATGAGACCCGATCATCTGACATCATTGTAAAGCATCTGGTCCTCAGATCAACCCTCTAACCCCTTAAAACGCCCAGTGATACATAAGGTATTACCTGAGCAGCAGCTTGTACAGTCTATCCTCAGCTTTTCCTTCCCACAGTTCTCCCTGCCAACATCAAATCAATTCCTTTAGGCTGTTCCTCACTCCTACCAGTTAAGCCAAAAAGAAAGATCTCCTCCTCTACCTCCCTCCCCTTGACATGTCTTGTGCTGCTGGAGAAAGCAGCAACTCCTCTCCAGATTTACTCCCAAAAGCACGGAGATTGTAACAAGCAATGAGACTTAGCCCCAGCAATAAAATTATAGAATAAATAAAAAGTCTTAAAAATAAAGACTTAAAACCAAAAAGTCCTATCCCCCGGCCTTCACAGGCCCTTCAGATCAATATGTTATAGAAGGATGGAGGTTCAGCTCCTCCTGACGTCCTAGACTGAATCTGTACCTGGTGCCTAAAGAGAGGAGTGGCCTTACTGATCATCTCCTGCTCAGGAATGAGCAGCTGGATGGCACGGCCGTGCGTGCCCCTAGGGCTCTCCAGTCCCAGCTCTCAAGCCAAGAGCTCGCAGCCACTCCCCAAGGACGCTTTGTGCCCAGTCTCCCATCACACAGGTTGCACTTTCACTCCAGAAGGCTTCTTAATCTGAGTCCTCTCCACTTCTTAAGAAGGTGAGTCAGGGCTCAATTCATTGACCTGAACTTCAACATCTGGTGTCATTTAAGATGCCGTGGGGCATTTGAGAAAACTGCAGAGCACTAGCAGGTACAACAGAGGATCTAAGGAGATGGCACGTTTCTGCGCTGGCAGCTAGAGGCCATGAAGTCTTTCATAGCACATCCCAAATGGCTCTAAAGTTTTGTGCTTAATCAAGCCCTCGCTGTCACCACTAAATAAGACACTGTGTGTCTTGACTTGGAAAAAAAAGTCATCCTGATGCTTCTAAAGACAGGGATGTTTCATCCCGAGTCATGTACACTTCCAGGAGGCAGAAGAGCAGGCTGTCGCATTGTCCCAAGGCTGACGGATTTGCGCACTGCATGCTTTGAGTTATCTGAATTGCACCTGGAGGGGATAGGGCAGCACAACTCAACAGAGGCCGACGGCAAGCACTCGGGCTAGCCAAGTGTATGTGTGTGTGTGCCCGTGCCTATCTCCCTCGAAAACCTGTTGGCCAGTCAGAAGGATAAATTATGTGGAGAAAGCAAGGCCTCCCAGGCTTGGGACAGTACCTTTAGCTGTGCTCTGCTTTCCCTGCTAGCCTCAGGAGGCTGGGTACATCACCCTTCGGAGGAGTACAGCTGCAAGCTGAGCCTTTTTGCTTTTGGGAATGAGGTTTTTATGGTGTGAACTGTCTGTGAAGGTGAGGTTGATTTTTATCCTTTTCTTTCCATCTGTTTACCATGCTGGGCTAAGTGGAGCAGGTTGCAATTCACTGCCCAGCCTCAGCATGCTGACTTTGTCATATCGCCCAGCAGCGTTGACATCCCTGACCCTTCTCCAGAAGGACCTCATGAATTCAGATCCCATGGATTTCCTCCAGGCAGGTTTGTCATGGTTTTGCGCCTTTATCCTGTGGCAGATCTGGCAGGAGCTCCATGCACCCTCCTCTTTGGGCTCATACCTGCCACATTTGTAGCCCAGTGCTGTGACTCTCTTCTGCCCCACAAGTGGATGTGTAGGACTTGTGATTTGATGCTGATGCTGCATATGTAGCCCCTGCAGCGTCACTGCCCATCCCAGCCACCTTCCCCCAACGAGCACAGCGAACTTGACCCAGCCTCCTTCTCCAGGTCTCGTCACATATTGCAGCCCCATTACCCAGAGCATTCAGTCCCGTTTCTGTCATATGTCCCAAATCTGGGATCTCTCGTGACAGGACATAAAATAAACCTGGAAGGGTCTGGACAGTACCCTAAAAACATTGTGAGCTTTTTCAATAATATTTGCTGTAATGCCTATTTGGAGACTTTATTTTTCTGCCTTTGCAGGTACTTCATAGCCATGGGAGAAAACTTACAGCAACTAACACTTTCTCTAAGGGATCAGTGGGTGAAGTCTGGTTTTTAACATCTGATTTCTCTCTGAAAACTCCTTGGATTAGGTACATCTGTAGGAAAGAGAAATCTGGTGTCCCGCTCCCTCTGCTGGTAAAATTTTTAGCCTTTGCTTTGTACCAAAGGCAAAGCTGTTCAAGTGCTCTGTTTTCTAATGCCTAACCTGGCCCTGCCGTTTGGAGATCTATCACTATGTCCAAGGAGAAAGCTTGGGAGGGACAGCAGATCTCTTCTGCAAACAGTTTTCAAATTAAATCGGGTTGTTCCCAGATGGCACTGCATGTTTTATGGCTGCCTCTCAACTTTCTGCTTGAGCTCCGCTATTTGGAGATTTATTTCTGTGTCTGTAGAGAGACCTGCTGCTACCCAAATTTTTCTGCCGGTATTTTTTCCTGCTTCCATAAGCATTTCAAAATTCACATGTATCACTACATCTCCTCCTTCAAGATCACCTAACCTGCTGCTTGTTTAATTTCAGTGCTTGAGCCATTAGAGGTAGGATCCCAATGTATTTATCTCATTGCCCCCTTCTCACTGACATTCTATTTGAAGAGATTTCCAGACTGCTAACAAGCACTGGGCAATGCTTTCAGTCTAATATTCTTATTTATAATAAAACGTCTTAATCCATGTTTGTCAAATGCCACACATCTGATTAAAATCAGGTAGAAAATGAGGTAGGTTGCTGTTGGGATCACCCTGCATGGCTCGAC
>NW_010514294.1:0-9034 GCF_000687285.1 Phaethon lepturus
CACCAGCTCTCTCAGTACTCTTGGGTGGATATCGTTGTGCATGAGATTTTTATCCTTGAGATTCTGACCTGCACTATTACATTCCATCTTCCAAATCCTTCCATTAACCACATCAGTGCTTTTCACAAACACAGCCCTCACAAAACCTTTCTCCCCAAATTTAAGAGTTTCATTGTTATACTCATTGTTGCTCTTTCTTTTGACTGCATCTTATTGGCTGAGAACATCTTCTCAAGAGACCTCTATTTTTTAATTTTTTTACCATGGGTTAAAAAAAACCCAAAACCCTCCAGGTTGTTCTTTCCTGATTCTTCTTTAGTCTTTGGTGATTCCTTTTTACTGTATGAGGTTTTTGTCCATGTATATATTAATAACATATTCTCTCAGAAAGCAAAATAAGCACAATTTTTTTTATATTTTCTTAATCACATTTTAAGGATATGAAGTAATACTGAACATACCATTTCCCTCAAAAATTCTTTTAATACTTAATTGTCTTTTCTTCTAATTAATTATGCCATATTTTGGACTGAATTTATCTAATGTCAAATTCTAGCTGTTGGATCTTTTTGTATTTCACTAAGTTCTCCACTAGGTTTATTTTCTTTTCCATTTGTAACTAACTATACGCAATGCCTTTGTTACCTCTATCAAGCTGGAAGAGACCCAAGTTAAACACATGAGAGTCTAAAGTCTAAATGATGCTGAAACTTTGGAAAAGAATCCAGGTCTCATCCTTTGGTTTTTGATCTCATGACATACATTTTTGCAGAGCAGTCAAAGCTGTAGTCATGGAACTTCCCCTGCAGAAACTGGGAGTTTTATTCCCTAACAGCTGAGAAGGGAAGAATATTCTGTTCTTGCACTTCCTAATAAGTGCTCTAACTATCACATTTTATGCAAAAGGAGAGGTGGCAGCCATCTGATACAAGATATGAGCTCTCTATAACTTTCCATGCATTCTCATAGAATAATCTAGTGCTTAGTAGTATCTGCATAGACAGATGTACCTAATAAAAAGCCCTAAGTCAGCTGCTTGACCTCCAGGAAAATTCTCAGAAACTCTGAATGTTTGTATGACTAACTCTGACAGCTCCTCACTCAGTATGAGACAACTTAATCACCCTTGGAAAAAAAACACACCTATCCCCATTGACAATAACAGACCACTTCACCACCTAAATTCATCTGCTTAAATTCTACTTAAATTCTGCTGCTGGAGACAATTGGTGTGGTGGTGCCTAAAGCAGGTATCTCAAGCAGGCACTCTGAGTATGTCCATAGCTTACCTGGATCTACTGATATGTAACCAGAATAACCCTAACAACATAGACAACTTCTAACTTTTAGGTCAGTGATTATTTCTTTATTAGTATGAGGTTCAATATTAAATTAAGTGTCCCCTGTTGACTGCAAAATGCATTAAGAAGCTATTGTCTGTTATCTTTAGAAACTCCATGAGATGTTTTGGTTTCACCAGTAGATCTTCAGTAAATGGTTCTCACACTGGAAGTCTTTAATCACCTTTAAATACAAAGGGATACAACTAGCTCTGTAAAGCCAGCCAATGGAGTTAATCCTAATTCTTAATCCTAATACACCACAGGTGTGGGCCACTTGTCTGACTCTACTAAACATTTGCATCAAACCTCCATATTCAATCATTCACTACACAGGAACAGAAATATTTTGCATTTTATTTCAAAACAATTAATGCATGCACACACAAAAATAAATCAGCAGATGAAATTAAGAT
Source organism: Phaethon lepturus (assembly GCF_000687285.1). NCBI lineage: Eukaryota > Metazoa > Chordata > Aves > Phaethontiformes > Phaethontidae > Phaethon > Phaethon lepturus. The sequence continues at coordinate 1,757 of NW_010514294.1, forward strand.
TGAAACAAAAATGGGGTAAAAGTTACTGAGTGAGAATTTAAATCATACAGTTTATAGTGCGATGCAACCTCACAATCAGTCTTCGTATTTTTCTCCCTAGCAAAAATGAAACATACCTTTTCATTTAGTAAAATCCAACCAACACTGAGAATTCAAGTGATGAAAGGAATTTCCATTCAGGTAGCACACACATATGATGCTTAGGATCGTCATAACATTTTGAGACACAGAGTAAAAAAAACCCAAAAATATCAACAAGAAGTACTTTCATAACCAAAAAGGTATATCAAAGAAACAGAAGAAAGAAAATTTCCGTAAATGTGCCAAATCAAAAACAGTTTACATTGGACCATAAGATTAGAAATCAAACCCTGTAAAAGTAGTATGCAGAGTATCACATGGAGCTCAAAGAAACTACAAATGGTGAAAATTAATACTTTCTTAGATAATCATTATTTTAACCACTCACTATACGATAGAGAATGAACCAATTATTTTTTGTCAAATGTATTAAAATTGTGCTTTGAGCTAAGGAATGACATTGAAAACTGCTGTTTGACACACACACAAAAAATCACAAGTATCAGAAAAGTTATTTCAATAGATAGTTTTAAAATATGCAATATTAGCAACTGCCATTGTTGGATCCCCTTTCTACAATGTAATAAACAAATGAACTCAAACATAGTATCTTGTTGCAGTGCCCAGAGGAAAAAAATCTCCTAGCAATCAACAAAATTGTACATAATATATGAGAAAATAATATTGTTTTTTCAAGTAACAACTCTGCTTTATCAAGTTTTAAGTTGTACAAAAATCACATGAACCGTAAAAGGCATTTTTATTAACATGCATCAACAATTTGTTAACACTTCCACTCCTACAAATCCATCGTTCTCCAATAAAAATAAATACTTACCCTAACCATCACAGTTTGCCATGCTAGGTGCATATTATTTATATATTGTTGGAGGGAAGTACTCACCATCCAATAAAGTTTCACTATATATTTTCCATAGCTGTTGTACAGCGGCATGTGTCCCCTGGTAGCTTTACATAAGGCATAAATGTGTTCCCATGGTTTCCAAACAAGTGTGGATGTTCCATTAGTTAAGGCCTTGTCATTATATATCCTCCAGACTGCATAAATTTCACTTATAATCCATCTCATCAGCTGAAAACAGAGAAAAATAGAAAAAAAAAAACTTTCACCTTACATCTTTTAGAAAAATAAAGTCAACTTTCATCATAACAATCAAAGAATAAAAAAAGATCCCGTTTTAAATGAAGAAGTGACATAAAAGTATAGCTATGGTTTAATGCAAAAATTATTTTCACTAGTACAACTTTTCTTAGAATCACCATAAGATCTATCTATAATAATACAGAACTTCATGAAACTAAGTAAAGGCACAACATGAATTATGTTGTTCATCATTTACCGAAGAAAAATAAGGACATATGATTTCAAAACAAATTACGTTATAGGACTTGTAAACTGTCACTTGTTTAGTTGCTTATTAATAGGTATAGCTGCTAAAAATCAGTGTTGGCTTTAATACTTCTTATTTGTACTCAGTAAAAAACAATCCCAAATTATTAAAAGTATTTAATAATTTTTAAAATTTCAAATAGAAGCTTTAACTAATCATGCTTTAGTGCATGTGTTTTTCTAACATGCAGATTTCTGAAGTATGCTATAGTTTCACAAATATTACCAGACTGTTACAGTGATTTATATAAACAAGAACGAGAATAAGATTTTACTATAGGAAACTTGTTCTTAAATTAATTACTGGTTCTGTGGACAACAAAAGCTATATCATTTGTTTTCTGGTACTTCCTCCCATACAGTTTCTCTGGTGCTGAATTTTGAATTGGCATTAAAGCACTAAATGAAATAGAAATTATGAAGTAGTATTATATTCAGTAAGCACTCAGATGCCTGGGTTCTACCTGCTTTATATTTTCCCCTGATCTGTAGAAATTCAATGAACATTTATGCAACTCTGGAGAGAAGGAAAAGACTGGCTGGGTGACAGATTTGCAAATACATCCAGGCACACTAAGAAAATGACTTCATGAAAGCTTGAATGAAAAATATAAATCCTTTCTAATACAGCTTTTATTTTCTCTTATCTTTAGAGAATATTACAGAATCACAGCATCATTAAGGTTGGAAAAGACCTTCAAGATCATCAAGTCCAACCATCAACCCAACACCACCATGCCCACTAAACCACGTCCTGAAGTGCCATGTCCACACCAGTGATGGTGACTCCACCACCTCCCTGGGCAGCCTGTTCCAATGTTTGACCACTCTCTCACTAAAGAAATTTTTCCTGATATCTAGTCTAAAAGACTAGATTGTATATTTTTTTGTAAAAAATACATGGTTGGAAAATCTCTTACCATAATTGATTTAATTTCTCAAAATCTAAAAGAGGTAAACACTAATTTAGATTACTAATCTAGATTACTTCTTGCCATTTTATTGCCATCATTCTTTTTGCACTTAAATTTTTCACAACTTATTTCTTCATGGTAGAAATTTGGAGTGAAATCCAAAAAGTTAAGAAGAGTTAAAAAGAATGAAAGAAAATAATTTTTAAAACAGACATTAATGTATTTCTACCTACCTCACTACAAAATATATGCTCATTTGCTGAAAAAAGGTCAAATGAGGTTTCATTTTTGACAACCACAAGAATCTAGGAAAAAACAAATTAGTTAAGTCCACTGATGAATTATCTGGAAAAAAATTAAATTAATACTTATGTTTACAAATGTTAAGACATTTGGCAAAGATTCGTTAGACGTTTGCAAACTAAAGGCCATCCGTTTGCAAATGTTGTAGCTGCGTTGGTATTTCTTAATAAAAATGTCTTAAAATGTAGATGTTCAGAATTTTTAAAGAAATCATTATTTTTACTAGGATACTTAAAGAGTATCAAATGAAATCATTACATAAGTACATAGACATTCCCTCAATTTATTCATAATATTTGCAGCTCTGCATTTAAATCATGATCATAACACTGTCTCATACTTTGAAATTTCCTTGGCACCCCACCAAGATTCAAAGGGATTTGTTTCTTCATGGTCAGTTAGTGGTACTGTCAGTATGAACACTGACTTTATCAAACCTTTGACTGTATTACATAGTTTTGATAACTATTACCTGTTTATACAGTCCATTTTCTTTTTGTAAGCAGTTTAGAAATGACATACTAGGATTGTAGTTCATTGAACTAAGTTATCTGTGCCGCTCATGACTTACAGGTGATCATTGCTTGATTCTTTGCTTACTGCAAATAGGCTTCTAAATAGTAATTATAAAAAGAAAGTGTAAACAAGCCTAATAGATTAGGTAACAATATGTATCTTCTTAATAGCCTTTCCATCACTTTACATTTACACTAGTTTTTAACAACTTATAAAATTTCTAATAATCCTAGCTTCTTGATCCAAAATACATTAATCAAAACAAGCACCGAAGTTTTAACCAGGTCTTAAAGAAAACAAATGCTTTCTTCATAGTGCTCTAAAGATAGATTTTAAAAGCTATTTTTAATACAGATACATGTTTCCATAGCTTTCTGGGCTGCCAGCTCTGTTGCCCTCATCTTTCAGATACCTCTACTCAATTCATGCATTTTGGCAGCGGTTTCTCATCCAATCATTTGCTCTTAGCAATTACTCCCCTGACCTTCCTCTCTCCTTGCTCCATTAAAAATTAAACTTGGACCTGTTTAGTGTCTAGTTAATAAAAAATGGAACTGACAAGCTGACTAAAGGAAAACTGACAAGCCTGAAAAAGTTGGAAGGGTGGTCAAAGTGTTTTAAAATTTCAGCATTTCATCTGAAGCAAAAACACTTTAAAACTTAGATTAGCAACAGCATTGGTAACACTAACCTTTGAAATGGTAAGCTCTTTATTTTCTTTGCAATTAACTTTAAAAATAAACAGAATAAGTGTTTTGCATAATTTTAAAATGTTATGGTTACCTTCCAGACAAGTAAGATGTGGACATGTTCTGTATGCAGACTGGAGAAATACAGGATTTGAAGTGAGAGAAAGTACTGTATTTCTGGTAATGCTAATTCATGGTTTCAGAATAGATATTTACTTCAGATACCAGCTCAAGGGAAGCCTTAGCTGGAACAAACAGAACTTTTTTTTGCCATGACACTGATTTTTAAGTGAGAAAAGAAGAACACAAAAAAAGAAAGAGGAAGGCATCTCTCTGTCCAGGTGTCTTCTAAATGAATGTGGCGTCAAAAAGCTGAGCAGACTTGGGAGGATACACTACCATGATGTTTTGCAGCAGAAGGTGCTGGTCCATGGTGATCCTGGTAAGAAAGCACTCAGACTCTGTAGAGTATCAGTTAAAACGCTATTATTAGAGCTAATTATCAAAAAAGAGATTAGTATAGATAACTTTATGTCCTTTTAGACACTGGGAACCCCAAACTGTGCAGCATCAAACAGGCTTCTGATCCATGCGCAGCATTCTGTGTGGACCCCATCCGTAGAAAGGGTCACCCCATTTCGCTATTATTGAGTCATGATAGGATTTGAGCTGTTACAGGACTTCATTACAAGAAAACAACTCTTTTCACCATTTCTACTGTAAAACAGAAAGGACGTGCACCCAAGAACTTCCTGCCACACTTTCATAAAGGCAAGGAGACGCAGTTGGCGTAACTGCCGGTAACAAGGGGGAGCTGCCGGCAGGCTCCTCCGTCACGAGTTTACGCGGTGGCCCGGGATCCCGCCCCACACCGCACGGGCCTGAAGGACAAGCTGTGTATGCAGCACAGGTTAGCTGTTGTATGCACCACTGACTCCTCGGTGTACAACAGTCTCCCAGACAGGATGAGTATACACGGTCAAGTGCGTTTTATCTGTTGAACTGATTTCCTCTACTAATTTTCCTCTACTGGTGACATCGCTAGGCGAGTAGCATTTTTTCATTATGATCTTGCTTGTTTCTTACCTTATTTGTTAAAAACTCATGTGGACGCTTCCATGAATGCACTTGTAAGGATGCTGGCAATTCTATTTTCCCTTCAGGATCCTCAAAGAGATTCTACATAAAGCACACAGGAACAAAAATGGAACATTTTTTATTAATTACAGTATTGTATCTTCCACAAGATTTAAAATAATTTATTGTTCACACGATAGTTCACTCAAGGGGAAAAATAGCACAAAAAGGAACTAATAGTATCTATAACTCTGAACTAAAAGAGTGCAAAGCCCAAACTGAAGATTCAGCACAAATGCCACTTACATTGTTCAGCGAAGTTTATGTGGCCCCTACTGTTTAAACAGGTCTATGTGAAATGTCCCCCTTCCTTTCCACCATTCAGAAAAAGCTCCCAAAAACTGTTTAGAGCTTTTAATTCAAGCATTCTTCTACCAGTTTGTTTCTAAGTGCTTTTTCTAACTCACTTATTTCTAAAGCTTTTTAAATTGAAGACTGAAAGTAAACACCTAAAGTGGTATTTAGATACAAACAAAGCAGGTTCCATGCATTTAAAATTGCTATAACAAACAGAGCACACTATAATTATACAGCATCATGAATTAGAGATTCTCAGAGAGAGAGTCTCATATAATTTTCAACCTTTCATCTCCGAAGTGATCCTTATTCTCCACGCGAACAGCAGGTGTCAGGATATATAATATCTGTTTACTTAATAGCACAATGTAGGATGAGGAGATGCCTCTGATACTGCTCATGCTGACCGAGAAACTAATTGGTTACATGGTTAGTGCCTTCTATTTGTGCCTGGAATTTTAAAAAGCTTTTAGGCATATTATACATTTTGGTGTGTTTCACAGGCCAAAATGTACACTATTTATCTTCTACATACTAACCAAAATAAAGAGTTTCCGGGAAAGAAAAACCACAATGCTTTGAGTACTTACTGATTAAAGGAGGGCAAAAGAAAATATATTACAAAAGCATAAAAAAGAAACCCAAACCAACCCAGGTATTTTCCCTACATTTTTTTCTTGCATGTTTCACAGTATAAGTACTTTCAACATACCAATCTGCAACAAACTATTTAAAGTACATGAAGGAAGCACAGTAAGTTTTGGGGGAAAAACAAATCTTTTAGGAATACTTTCTCTTCTGAAAGCTTAAAGAAAGCCTTGTAGGCTGGATCGTACAGAACTGTATTAATAGAGTTTATTTTCTGATTTCAGAGACATCCAGTCCTGCCTATGTGGTGTGACAGGGAAGTCACAGAATCACAGAATCACGAGGTTGGAAAGGACCTTCAAGATCATCAAGTCCAACCATCAACCCAACACCACCACGCCCACTAAACCATGTCCCGAAGTGCCACATCCACACGTTTTTTAGAATGCCTCCAGTGATGGTGACTCCACCACCTCCCTGGGCAGCCTGTTCCAATGCTTGACCACTCTCTCAGTGAAGAAATTTTTCCTAATATCCAATCTGAACCTCCCCTGGCACAACCTGACGCCATTTCCTCTCATCTTATCACTAGTTAGTTGGGAGAAGAGACCAACACCCACCTCACCACAACCCCCTTTCAGGTAGCTGTAGAGAGCAATAAGTTCTCCCTTCAGCCTCCTCTTCTCCAGACTGAACAACCCCAGTTCCCTCAGCTGCTCCTCGTAAGACTTGTGCCCCAGACCCCTCACCAGCTTCGTTGCCCTTCTCTGGACATGCTCCAGTACCTCAACATTCTTCTTGTAGTGAGGGGCCAAAAAAATTTAAAACTTATTGAAAAGAAATTATTGAAAATTAATATATTTATCAGTAACAAATTACTTTGATATTGTGACAAATACCCCATTAAATACATGTACAAAAAATGAAGTGGAAATAATATATACGTGTCACACAACTTACTGAAATGGGACTTTTCCCAGTTTTTTCTTTCTCTTTTCCAACTTTTCCAGTATCCCATTTTTCTGCATTGATATCTGCTTCATTCCATTCTGGCCAAATAGGAAATCTCCACTTCTCATTGGAAGCACCTACATGGGATGACAGAGTTGCCCTGGGAAACAGAGGCATTAATAAAAATTAATAGTACATTAGACAAGGGAGTAGGAAGATTTTTATCTCATAAAATATCCTTTTTTAAATGTACTGTAACAAAAATGTTAGTGTTAGTAACTACAACAACTTTTTTTCACTAAGACAAGCAAGCCTATAGAACTGCTAAATGGCATTATTAGGTGTAAGCCAACAAAATATTTAAATGCATTTATATGAGGAATCCTGCTGA
>NW_010514294.1:9065-27093 GCF_000687285.1 Phaethon lepturus
ACAGAAGCAGAATCCGAGGGCACAGTTTCCTCCCTATTCCTCTTCCCTTGCTTCAAGGCACATGGTTCTCCTTCCTCTCCTGTGCCAGTCCTAGCATTGACAACCCAGTTCAACTCACTCACCCATCTTGAAGGCTTGAGAAGACCTGAGACATCTTGACAGACCTGAGAAGCAACTTGGCACCAAAAACTGAGCAAAAGAGTTTAAATAAATCCTATTGCAGAAAAAACATATGGGCTTCAACTAGTTGGAAAAAAGGACTAAGGTCAGAATTTCCTCTTTGATACTTAAAAAGCTAAAGGTACAGTAATTTTCTTTCGCTTCCTTATACCACACCTTTTTTTTTTTAACCCCCCGCCCCTTGTCAGACATGGCAAAATTCCTACAAATATGTCCAGGAGATCAAGAAGAGAACAGTGTTTTGGGCTACAGCTGGAGGGCTACTTTTACAAACTGGTGCCAAGAAGTACTTATTTTAAAAACAAAAGCTTAAGTTCTTTAGAAACTGACATCTTCAGGAGATTTGAAAGGGAAAACTTCAATTTTTTTTGTATTTTTTTAACTTCTGGCCACATATTGCATATCTTATCATGTGGATATTTATCCTGATATACAAATCATCACTGATACTATATAAAGCCATAATCACATTTTAAATTTCAGAATTATAGCTTCCTCTTGAGATTTTGCTGATTCCACACAAAAAAATATGAACACCACTTTTGATTTACAGCATAACTCAGATTGCACAAAGCACTTGACATTTCAGATAAAATGGTCACATTGCCATAATTCACATATGCTGTTTTTCAGTTGATGTACAAAATATTCATTCAGTGTTCCGATACAGGTGCAACATTAATTATGACTACATTCTAAAGACAAACACAGACTACATAAATTAGTAGTCTGACTAGGGGAAAAGGGCACGTACCAAGTGACACCTGAAAATACTATTAAGTCCCATCTCCCAGAAGGTGGAAGCAGGGGCAAGTCACTTGGGAGAAGAGACATTGCTCAATTGTAGAGCAATGAAATTACAAAAAGCAAAAGCTCAGCTGGCGTCAAAATAATCAAAGGACATTAAGGGCAAGGAAAAAAGCTTCTATAAGTACACTAGCAGCAAAAGGAAGACTAACTATAAGGGAAGTGTATGTCTGCTGCTTAACGTGGCAGGGAACCTCATGACAAAGGACACAGAAAAGGCCAAGATACTCAATGCGTTTTTGTGTCTTGGACTTTGTTGGCATATTTGGCTCTCAGGCCTCTCAGTCCATGAGTCTACTAAGGGAGTCTGTTGGAGTGAAGCATATCCACGGTAGAAGGTGGCAGCTAGGAGGCACTTAAGCCAAGTAGACACACACAGGTTCATGCAACTAGTTCAGATGTGAGCAAAGGTACTGAGGGAGCAGACTGGAGTCACTCCAAGGCTTCTGTCAATCATATTCAAAAGACCATGGCAATCAGGCAAAGTTTCTGATGACTGGAAAAAGGCAAACATCACACCCATCTTTAAAAATGGTAAGATGGAGGATCTGGGGAACTACAGTACTTGGAGATACTTCAAACTCAAATGGACAAGGATCTAAGCAACCTGATCTAAGCTGGCCCTGCTTTGAGCAAGGGGTTGGACTAGATGGCTTCCAGGGGCACCTCTCAATCAACATTTTTCCGTGATTCCATACTGCTTCATTGTTAGTAATAAAAAGAACAAAGACATAGGTAAAACTAAAGATTTCTCACTATCTAGACACTAACTACATTCATCCACACTACCAATAACTCTTACTGGAAAACAGCTGTGAAAATTCAATACCATCTGTGCCTTCTGCTGTGCAAATAAAAAATATAGCTTCTACCACTCTAACTAGAAGGAAGATATATTCTCTAGAGTGATACCTTGCTTTTTGTCATCTCACTCATCTGTAAATATCCTCAATCCTCTCTCTATTACATTTGATCTTTCATTAATGATATCATTTTTTCTCCAGCATTTTCTTGAAGACTCAAATGATGCTTCATTCTATATTCAATGATACGTAACAAGCAATTGAAAACCCTGAAGTGTTTAATCACTTTCTTCAGATGACTAGGAATGCCTATATCAGTTCCAGTTGTTTGAAAGAATCTGCTGTTTCAGCATTAATGGCAGGCATGAAGACAACTAAAAAAACACAATACTAGCTGTACCAACAGCTTTAACACTTGTGATATTTTGTCCCTTTCTACATTGATTTACATACAACTCCTGGCAGCTTCTTACATATACTTACAAGCAAAAAATGGCAAGTTAAAATTCTTACTTTTTCTACTTTTTTTCTTATTTCAGATTAAACATGAATGATGTATGTAGAAATTTTAAATATTCAAGGACTACTTCTAATCTTTTTTATCTTCTTTTCTCCCGCTAAGTCTGCATTTGCTCTTTTAAATATTTATAGAGAAGCATGGAAGTTTCACTCAATAATGATATTAATGATAATGATAAAGATGTTCTGAAGCCATTTCCAAAGACAATTAAATAATAATTGCAATAATTGCAGTAAGATTTCTGATTGCTTTGGGACAATAATGGAATAATAAAAAAGCATATTTTTAAAAAAACAATGAGATATGGAAAGACTTGCCTAGCTTACTATCACCCTAAGACAGAAAATTACTTTACAATACACTTTGACATAACACTCTCAACACTAACAATGTGGAAGACATGGAAGCAGTGTTATCTATGTCTGAGATGCCTAAACTAAGTCGGGGAAGCCCAACGCTCCTGCTTGTCAAAAACAATCACAGAATCACAGAATCACTAGGTTGGAAAGGACCTTCAAGATCATCAAGTCCAACCATTAATCCAGCGCCACCATGTTCCCTAAACCATGTCCTGAAGTGCCACATCCACACGTTTTTTGAACACTTCCAGAGATGGCGACTCCCCCACCTCCCTGGGCAGCCTGTTCCAATGCCTGACCACCCTCTCGGTGAAGAAATTTTTCCTAATATCCAATCTAAACCTCCCCTGGTGCAACTTGAGGCCATATCCTCTTGTCCTATCACTAGTTACTTGGGAGCAGAGGCCAACACCCTCGTCGCCACAACCCTCCTTTCAGGTAGTTGTAGAGAGCGATGAGGTCTCCCCTCAGCCTCCTCTTCTCCAGGCTGAACAACCCCAGCTCCCTCAGCCGCTCCTCATAAGACTTGTGCTCCAGACCCCTCACCAGCTCCGTTGCCCTTCTCTGGACACGCTCCAGCACCTCAACATCCTTCTTATAGTGAGGGGCCCAAAACTGAACACAGGATTCGAGGTGCGGCCTCACCAGTGCCGAGTACAGGGGTACAATCACTTCCCTGCTCCTGCTGGCCACACTATTCCTGATACAGGCCAGGACGCTGTTGGCCGTCTTGGCCACCTGGGCACACTGCTGGTGTGATTCAATAATGATTCAATAAGATTTTGGAAAAATGCATAGAGAACTGCAATTTAATTGGTCTCCAAATATAAATGAATAAGTGAAAAAAGATAGCCGAATTTATTCAAATACTGTAAGGCTATGAAGATGTTCCTTTATTACAAGAATTGAATAATAAAATTCATTGAGAATTCTTTGAGGCAAACTGACAGACAAAAGCACAATGCAAAGCATTACTGGTATTTTATGCTGAAGCTGGAGGGCTTCATTGTGCAACAGTATTTTAAACACCAATTTTACTGGCAGACTTCTTTTTAATCCTGTGCTAAACCCTAAAGGAGAAAAAGGAAGGATAAATTGCCAAATGAGTGAAACACTATGAAGTTGTCACTAATTCACCTCTGACCCTCTAAGCAGCTTCTCCAAGAATACTGGTGTAATTGATTTAGTGCCAACAGGGGAAACAGGGAAGAGCAGGACAGACAAACACAATGGGGAAAAAAATTGCAAACAGATTACAACTTAAGTTTTTGAGAATCTTTAGATTTAATAGAGAGACAGAAAACAGGCCCACAAGGTCCTTGGAAGTGTGCTCTCTCAATTTAAACATAGTCATTTAGTCTGTAGACATATACACGAGCTACTCATCCACTCTGTAAGCAAAGGAAGATCTTGTCAACATGGTCAATGAAGTCTAGGGAGCACATATTTTCTTCTTTATGTAGATAAATCTACCTGTAAACTATCTATGACTATTCCTCACAGAGGGAACCCAGCAACATTGAAGGGAGTCTTCTCAAGAGAATTACAGCAGTATTGATACTCAGTTTCAGAACAGCATGGCTATTCCACCTTCCTTTCTCAGTACTGATACCATTCCAGGTCACCAGACAGTAATAATTTTGTGACATGAAAACAACTGGTGCACTAAGCAGGTTTTTTAGAACTTGGGAAGACACCGCTCTATTTCATTCTTTCCTCCAGATAAAGATTTAATACCCTGTATCCTAACCCCCCCTTGCAGAAGTTAGACCTCGCTTAGCGTTTTGATGCAGTCACTTTCCTTAACAATGAAACAAAACCACAAAAAAGGAAGGAAAAATAATTAGTTTTTCACTTTTGCTTAGATGAGCAGATCTGAGGACGGGAATGAGACATGTTCTCACAGTAATTTTGACTGGGAGTATTTGAGACAGATAGAATTGTTTAATAGTTCAATAATAATGCCAGCACTGCCTTCACAATGACACCGGGGCTTTATGCAGAAATCTGGTTGGAGCCTTGACACATAAAAGTGCTTCAGCTTTTTCTGTCTCCATGTCTGTACTTTGGAAGTTCAGAAAAAAAATCCCCAGGGATTCCACCATATTGATGACTTCTTCAGGGTTTCTGGTGAGGTATTTGCATATGGATATGTCCAGTCTTTTTTATTCTTTCTGAGATCCTTGTCAGACCTTACGACAGAGGTTGCAAAGATGGTATTGTTTGCAGCTAAATCCTTTTCAGTTTCTATTTTCATAAGGTTTCATTTGTTTATTTCAATTAAACCTACTTAAGTTTAAAAGAAGAAGATCTGCTTTATACTATCATTCTAAGAAATCAATATAGAGGTTGTCATGGACTTAGGACATAGTACTGGGATCTCTGTCTGAGGACTGAGAAGCAAAATTGAAAGCTGAGTTTTGATTAACTTAATGAATTGCTACTTAGCAGCTGAGCTACAGTTACTGTCTATGCATCTCTTCTTAGCTAATTTCCAACTCCATGTGGAGTAAAATACATGTTTGCTTAAAGCACATTTTGGAGAATCAAAAGACTGAGAATTGGTATCTGTAAAAACAACTGTTTAAACAAACCAGCCATTTTATTTGCAGTATGACACCTGTAGGTGGTATGGAATGATTAGGTATTTATATGCTAGAGTTTCTGTAGACACAAAGATTGTGAATTTGGTCTTCATTTGATTCACTCTATTAAGAATTTGTTTACCTCCACAAGCAGGGCATTTGTTGCTAAGTAACTGCCAACAGGCCATCACTTCATCCCATCTTAGTGCTCGCTGTAGGTGTTTTAAATGGTCACCAACATTACCCATAGCATGTTTGAAAGATTAAAAAATAAACTGTGAATTTGCTCATAACAGTACCCCAACAGAAGACAAAAATCTACTCGATGCTCATAATTTTCACCTTGTTTCCCTGGATAGTGTTGCCAATCTTTTATCTTTCATTAAATACTACCTATTCTCTCTATGAAATGTCTGCACCCATTACACTGTTCAGCTTAGTTTCATTCAAACCCCAGAAAATACACTATTAACATATATCTGATGTCACACTGACTACAGTTCTTGGGATGGCAAATAATGAACAGAAATGACTCAGTAACAGGACATGATATTTAGGTAACTAATATCTGGCAGGTCAGTAAATGAGGCTCAGAGCTAAAACTTTTATCCTTCTTTCCTCTTTCCATTCCTCTGGATGCGCTGAACTCCTCTATATGTACAGAAGTGAGAGCAACCCAAAGGAAGAGATGGGAGAGGGGAATCTCACATTTCCCATTGGATACCAATGTTGGGACAAAGGGAGATGAGAATTTTTGGCTTTTTCCGCTTACCAGGAAGCAATAAAGAAAAATATGTTCCTGCCCTTGGATTGTTTGAGCAGTCAGAAGAAACAATTTCTGGCCCCAGTAAAGGCTTCTGTATTAGGAAAAGAGGGCAGAGAACAAACAGATGGCTCAATTTCTCCTCCAAACGTGTCCTCGGGGTAAGCTGCTTAACTTTTTCCCTAATCTTTTCAGAACTCAAAGACAAAAGACCCCTTTGAAGACCTTATTACAGAAAGTTCTGTAATCATCAAAATCATTTTTCAAAGGTAGCATCTGAATATATTAGAAACCTGCAGCAGAAACCATAGCAACACTCAAGTTCATAAGAATCTGGAAAGGATATGAGAACATTTGACCACGTATCAGTAACTCTGCTGCAAAATGATTTGCTCTTTTTCTTCATACCTAGCGCCAGTCTTCAGAAGAGGAATGAACAGAATGAGTCATGATCAGACAATCTAATAAGGAGCTAAGGCAATACAGTCATTTCTCTGAGAAGTTCATTCTTGGTTTGCTTTCCAGGTTATAGAATGCGGGGAAAAAAAAAAAAGCTACATGACAAATCCCTTGGCCAATTTGTGCACAGTGGTGTTTCCTGGACTTTATTTCAAAGAAAAATTGATGGAAAGTACTGGCCTAGAAGCATAGGTTTTTTAAAACTTTTTTTTTTAGTTTGTTCACCTTATTTTCAGCCGGATTCCATTTGTTGCTCTATAAATATTGTCTGAATTGTTGTCTTTATAATTTTAAAATTCCAGCTAAATTTTAATATCTAGCTTAATAAGTTTGGACCAGTTCTCATGAACATAATTCAGACTTTTTCTATTTTGATCCATTTACACCAACTGTACCTTTTTGCTATATAAATTTTGAACTGACAAAAAAGTCAGAAATTTAATATAAAAAGCAGAATAGAGTACTAGACCGGTGCCATGTGTTAGAGAATAAAGATGAAGATGCATTCAAAAAACTGATGACAAATACAATGATGAGGCAACTGAATATTTCATATAGATCACAATAGATTTGTTTTATCTTGTATGACTAAATCTTAGCAAAGCTAAAACAAAAATACATTTTTTCATGTATTTTTGGGAGAATTAATGTGAAATCCAACCTTCATGCTCATAGCAAGCTCATGTACAATGTTAGAATTCTGTACTCTTTCAACCTTCTATGTTTGTATTCCAGGAAGAAGAATGGTTTTTATTGCATAAACTATCATTAATAAATGGCTCAAAGACAAAAGCAAAATCGAGTGAACTCATCGACTTCAGAAAGAATAGCGTGGACACTGCTGCTTTCAATGGCAGCACAAGTCAAGACTCTGTAGCCCGTGAGAGCTATGCTAGAAAAGCTCACCTTGCCGTTCTTAGTGGCAAGAGTCAGCTATAGTAAAAATACTCTGCTCCTGAGTCTACAGAGGCAAAGGACTGCTCTCAAAAAGCTTTTAATACAGAATGAAAAAAAATGTATTTTACATATTTGAAAAACAGTCTTGATAATGGAAGGTATCATATGGACTAGGGAGTCATTCATTTGCCAGCTTTTCATATTCTACCACAGTGGAGGCCACTTAGACTTTTAAAAGACATACTTCAAAAAAACTTTTTTTCTAATTCACATTCCCAAGAGCAGAACACTGAAGATTATTCCCAAGAGACACCTGCCAAAGCAGAAACCTTTTAATACTTAGCTATTAAATGAGCACTTTTAATCTATAGAAACAAAAATCGTTTACAGAGGAGGGCTTTATACCCAGTTTTACAGGTAGAAATATGATATACCAAGACCTAGCTAGAGTCATAGCAAGGGTCTGGAAAGAGGAGTGCCTCTTCTGGTGATTTTCAGGTGCTAATCTCAGGCAAGAGAAGTGATCTCTGACTGGGTTGTGCTCCAGGTGGTACTGTGGTCAGCTGGCCCAAATCCTTTATGGTTACCTGGTTTCAAAAGGTGGAGGTGACAGGCCAAGTGAACAGAGTACAGACTAACATAGGCACCAAGGGGTCCCAGCTGCACCTCGTAGTCTTTCAACAAGTCACAGGTCTGACTGCAAGCAACATCTACATCCAATTTGCGGACCAAGTTTATCGTTGATCACCGCACTGTCCTTCCAACTAGCAGAAAATGACTACAGGTTATATAGCTCTCAGTTAACGATAAAACATCAAGATCAGGAGCCATCTGTCATGATGGATCAATTAAGATCTCTGTTCAAGTACAGTCAAGGAAAGCAAATAAAACACTAGGACATGTTAAAAGCAGGATGTCCAATACATGAAATTAGTACAATGCCACAATTCCATTTTATGTCCTTTGCATGAAATACTATGTTTGGTTCCAGTTGCCCTAGCAACTCCGGGAATTCAGTGACATGCAACAGTTTAGAGCATGGAGAAATAACAAAGTGTATATGTACAAAATACTAAGTAGTACAGATAAGAGTGTATTGTTTGTTTATCTGTTTTCATGACACAAGAAAAATAATGCATCTAATATAAAACACAGCAAATTTAAAACCAATAAAAGGAAACACCTGACCACTCAGCACATCATTAGCCAGCAGAACTCTTTTACACAAGATGTGACTCAGGTGCGAACAATGATCTATAGCTTCTGGAACAGCCTATGTCAAGCAGCACATACCTCTGTTGAACTCAGGACAAAAAAAAAAAAGGAATGTACCACTCAGGGGATCTTAGTTCCACTCCACCAAGCTTTGTGTGAGAAACTGTTAACAGCACAGTCACAAAGCATCCATTTGTTCTGGTTTTTCTCCAACAGGAAAAAGAGGATCTCTTTCCAAATCCTTCTTTACTGCACCTGTTCAAAGACGCAATCTGAAATTTCCCCATATAATTGTACAGCACCTTAGAAATTATGGAACCAGCAACTTTTCTGAGTTTGTTTCTCACAGTGTTTTCTGCTAAAAAGATGGAGCTGGCCTTAAATTCAACTATAAGAGTGCTGGGAAGATTGCAGCACTTCCTTCTATACTAGAGTTTAGTACTCAAGTGTCTTTTAAGAACATGGCTTATGTTTTGCTCCTTTCTTTGGCATTTCTTCCTTGTTGGCTACTGTAACATCCTTTTGTGCCTTCTGTATGGCACCTGGGTAATTAACTAAGAACTAAAAATCTCTGCATGGCTGAGCACCTCAGGACTTCCGTGGATTTAGGTCAACTCATTTACAAAGCACTTAGCCTGTGCTGATAAGAAAGGTAGGAAATCCCACTTCTGCAGTGGTGGTTACACAGAGCTCACAGAAGAAGCTAAAGACCATTCTGCTTAAGTAGATGAATAATCCATGGCAAACAGAGTCTCTAACATGATATCTTAAGAATGCCTTCCAGTTTCAAAGAACAATTATTTTTCTTTAGACGGGGCTTTTTCTGCTATATAGTTCTGCCGAAAGCTGCTTTTCTCTATTACACTGTTCATTGCAATAGAGGTCTAGACTTCTATTGCACAGTCTCCAACCAACGGCTCATGGAGAGTGTTTGCCTGCAAGATCCCCTGACATTGCTTTGAGTTACAGGGAAAGAAAAACCTAAAGCTACAATCAGTAGGGAGCACAGCATTTAGTGTGATATTGCCACGTGTATATTATTTAATGTTTTCATGCCCATGAGTCCATGAAGTTTGAAATCTACAGATCAGGGTAGGCTGAGCTCTCAGGGGTGCATTGTTTTAATTAGAATTAACTAGCAAAACTAATTTGAATACATGATTTCCTAATTAAAATGTAATGTAGTTAATCAAAAATTCAACTTACTGGTTGGCTTATATGCTATTTTAATATGTTTATCATATTTACTTGGGAAAGAATACATTGTCTCTTCACAAAGCATGAAACTAAAAAAAAGTTAAAGGCAGAAGAAATAGAAGAAAAAAGGTACTAACAAATTGACTATATAGATTAAGGTTGTACTGCGTTTACACACTGAAACATTTCAATGAATGCAGCACAGGTGCTAAAAGCAAGATCTTCATCTTTCTG
This sequence comes from Phaethon lepturus, assembly GCF_000687285.1. NCBI lineage: Eukaryota > Metazoa > Chordata > Aves > Phaethontiformes > Phaethontidae > Phaethon > Phaethon lepturus. The sequence continues at coordinate 19,085 of NW_010514294.1, forward strand.
GACAGAAAATTCTAACACTAAAAAGTCTAGGTGTGCTTAACTTTATTTCTGAGACTAACAAAAATACTGGCCTCGGAAAGATGAGTTATATACAAAACAAGCAGACAATAAAAGACAATAAATGAAAAGAGGATATTTTATGCTCGGGAAAGACAATGCAAACTCTCCAGGAATGTCTCTACTTTTTGTTAGGTTATAGTTTAGGTATTAGTACAATAGTACAGTAAAAGAGTTTGCAGATACACATTGATGCAATAAATATCTTCTGAAGAACAATCATGAACCAAAGAATTTCACCCAAATTGAACCTAAGATCATAACACATTTACCCTCTAGCATTACTATATCTGGGGAAAGTATGCATATGCATGATGGTACCATTTGCTCAGTGTTTCAGATGGTTAAGTTTTAAGCTACATAGACACTTCTTCCTTCAATTCTGCAGCTGGACCTCCCGGAATCCTGGGCCATTACAGATTTATGTTGCTTCTGAATTATTTGAGAGAACAGGAAATGCCTTGTCATATTGGTAATGCCAATAAACCCTTCCAAAAGGCTCTGGACAGCCATTCAAAACAAAATAATTCTGTTCATCTTCGGAGTGATTGCAATTAACAGCTTGTTAAATGAGACCACGATCTCAAAGCGCCTGTTCCTCAGGATTAGCGGGACAGCAGGTGCAAACTGTAAAAAAACCAACCGCTGTAGCTCGAATACACCACAGCTCACTCCCAGACTCTTGTGAAGCCTTAACTGGCTTTGGTGATGCATATGGTTAGGAAGAATATGAATTGAGATATTTGAGACAGAAGAGCTTTCTGAGTGATCCAAAACCAGCTTTGTACTATGGGTATAATATCTTGTAACGTTACCAGTTACAATTGTAAAGAAGGTTATGAATGCAGTGAAGGTTTAAAATTCTTCATCTAAATCTTCTTTCCCTTGTGAAGTCCAGTCACTAGCTGTACTGGTTTCGACTAGGATTAAGTTATATTTCTTCACAGTGGCTGATATGGGGCTGTGTTTTGGATTTGTGATGAAAACAGTGTTGATGACACAGGGATATTTCAGTTATTGCTGAGCAGTGCTCACACAGCCTCAAGGCTTTTCCTGCTTATCACACCGCCCCACCAGCGAGTAGGCTGGGGGTGCACAAGAAGGGACCAGAGGGGACACAGCTGGGACAGCTGGCCCCAGCTGACCAGAGGGATATTCCATACCATATGACGTCATGCTCAGCACTAAAAGCTGGGGGCAGAAGAAGGAAGAGCAGGACCTTTGGAGTGATGGCGTTTGTGTTCCCAGGTAACCGTTCCATGTGATGGAGCCCGGCTTCCCTGGAGATGGCTGAACACCTGCCTGACGATGGGAAGCGATGAATGAATTCCTTGTTTTGCTCTGCTTGCGTGCACGGCTTTTGCTTTACCTATTAAACTGTCTTGATCCCAACCCAGGAGTTACTGCATTTTTACCCAGATTCTATCCCCCATCCTGCTGGGGGGAGTAAGCAAGCAGCTGTATGGGGCTGAGCTGCCTATGGGGTGTTAAACCACTAGCATGCTTTGAACTCAAGCACCGTGTTTCTCATAACCTTGAAACTAACTATATTTTTAAAGACAGCCCAGTTTCTAATATATGGGGCAGAATTAACCATAAAATGGATATGCCTAATCAAAAAATTACAAAAATCAGGACTAGTATCCTCAATGCCTTTTGTCCAAAATTTTAACTCTGTTTCAAGCCTCTAGCAGAACTTAGTCAGAACCACCAAACCAACTCATCTCTCACTGAAGCTCATGCAAGGTCAAAAACATGCATAAGCATCTACATAGGAATCTAACTAGCTTTTATAATTATAATATAGCAACCCCTTCTCTCAAGAACATATATGTTGCAACACATGTTCCAAGACCAAAGATATACCCCTGGGCTACCCTCTTGGACCACAAACATAAGAACAGGAGTACTGAGTCATAGCAAGGGTGAACTATAGCCCAACATCTTGTCTCGAGCAATACTTGCAATTGAAAGCCTATGGAAGAACATAAATGCATATACAGTATATTTCTCTAATACTGTGATAGTCTCTAATCATGTTTAGCTCAAGCACTTCCTGAACTAGATGTGGTTCCCACGTATTTATATAATCTTCAATGGATTTCTTTTCTGCAGACTTGTTCCATGATCCCATGTAAGGGGATTTAACGCCCATTAAAACTTACACTAACCAGCACAAGTACTCCAGTACAACACTAAAAGCATCTTCAAGTTCAACCATCGTGCCATTATACACAAAACATTAGTTCTTGCCATTCCCAAACTTCAGTCAATATAGTGAGTCCCACCCAAAACACCAAAAAAATTCATCTGTTCAGTCTATATTCTCTAAACCACTGCTGTAGCCTAAACCTTAAAAATACTTACCTGAGAAACACATGCTGGCAGTGGAATAAAACCTCAATCACAAGCCTTGGCTGAATCCTTATCCTAGGCATATAGGAATTCAAGTACAAATTAGCAATGCAGCTATTTTTTCTGTTTGTACTGTCCCAGCCTTTAATCTTAACAACAAACATTAGGTAACCCTAGCCTTTGGTGCAGCAAACCACAGTACAACAGCAGTGCAGCAACCTGCTACTCGTTGCAATCAATCAGGCACACAGCCAAACTTCAATAGTTTCTTCCAGACAGTCCAGGCTTCAGTCTTTCTCTACCCATCTGTAAGGATCCATCAGCTGTAAATACTCCTCTTAGTTACTGCTCGCCCTAGAAAGAACTCCAGCACCACTCCGACCTTCCCCTGTAAATCGGTGGCCTCTGCCTGTGCCACAATTATCCCTAAATCATTTGCCTCTCTTGGCACTGACCATTAACTCTTCACTTTTGTCCCTAATAACCCAAGCCCTAATTCAGACAGATGCTGATGACTCAAGTTTAATTCAGAAGATTGGGCTTGATGGCATATAGCTTCATCAAAATCATTTAAAAATCATTTTAATTCATTATCCATTCTTGCTAGCCAGAATCTCTTTCAGTGCCTACAAAGACACCAATTCCTATTCATTACAGCCATTGAAACCTAGGGAAGATCAGATTCTCAGTAGCCTCTAATGGTGCAATTAAGAAAAGCTGTAAGGACAGCAGTTCTTTTGAGCTCTTCAGCCTGTCATCTCTAGCAATTGCTTCGCTCCTGAAGGGAATTGCTACCTAATTGGAAACCAGTAATGAAGAGAGACCCAAGGGAGCATCCTGCAGAGACCCACACAAAGTCTGGCTTAGGGAGTCCGAAGGAATTTTCCTGCCTTCTCCATATGCTTCTGAGGTCCCACTCCAGCATCGCAATATATCTACCAATAATCCCCATTGATTTTCTGCAGTGCAGATGTACTGTGCTGACTACTCTAAGTGTTTATGGGGAAAAAAGAAGCCTGATCTCACTAGAAATCAAGCAAAGTAATTTTAAGGTGATCAAAATATATTGCCCAGATGTTTATACACATTACTCTCAGAGGGCTTCTGCATTAATGTTATCCACAAGAGTTGAAATAACACTGTAATTCTTTGTGGAAAGCATTGACAGCTCTCAGGCTTTTTTTTACAAATTATTTCTAAAACCTATTAGCCTGTTTTCTTTCTTATACTACTGATATTTCTATTCAGTATTTCAATCATTAAAGACATATAAAACCAAGTAGCATTACTATCAGAAAGGCAATATTAGACAAAAGACAAAATATTTTTGACATTTTTACCCCTGCAACTGCAAGTTGTGTTCAAAAATAAAACTGAGATCCTCAGGGAAAACCTCCCTTGCAATTACCACAGAATACTAAACTGATGGGACAACATTTTGTCGGGCAGCCTGCTAACATCCATTCCTCTTTCTGATACAGGGACTTAAGTTCTCACAGACTTACAGAAAATTTGTACAGTAGAAGTTGTCTCTGTCTCACAAACACACTGAACAAGCTGAGTAACAGAATGAATTGGCAATTTTTAGATAAAGATTTAGATCAAGATGGGGAGTTGGACTTGATGATCCTTATGGGTCCATTCCACCTTGAGATATTCTATGATTCTAAATAAACGTCAAGGAAATATCTAATAAATAATTGTCGTATATCCAACGAACACAGCTTCAATCTTACACTGCGTGTTCTAATCTCCACAACCTGTTAAAAAGAGACTTGGTAAACTGCCTTTGATAAAACATTTATGATCATTACTAACATTTGTCTATTAGGAGAAAATCATTATCTGAGGAAACAAACCAACTTCTGCAACAGGGGTTGCCAACCAAAATTAGGACTGTCACAGGGTAACACAGTACAGTTGTTTTATCACAGTGTTCAGCCATTGTTCTCAACAATTATAAATTTTAAGAGCAGCAGTCTTAATCATTTTACGCCAGCATAGATTCCTGCAGAATCAGCTCAGTGCTCTGCTGATTTTTCTTGAAAACAATGATAAAGATCTAGCCTTAAATCACAAAATTGAACATTCTCTGCATTTGGGGCTAGAATTGTACTTCCTAGTAAATTAATGAGATTTGCATCTTCTTCTCATGGACCTGCAAACACAGAGTATCTTTACTGTAATATAGATTTTCCTTACTATACAGCATCGTTCCATTTCCAAAGAAACATGTTGATCTGTCTGCTATCAAGTGGATTCCTATCACTCCGACATCACAAATCCTATGACAAAGGGGAAAGCGCTCTAGAAGCAATGTTGAAAATTGAAAAATGAAACATAGTCTCCATTTTGCATGTCACAGCCTGTAGTTCTAAGTTTTGATGATAAACCTGACCCAAATAAAAAGCTCCCTGTAGACTTTAGCAGACTGTAGTTCAAAACTTGAAACTGCCTAGTTGCTTGTCCTCTCCATAGAAATTCTATGGCTTATAGCAGCAGTCTCCAAAGTTGGGTGTGCGCACAAGGAGGAAAATATTAGAGCTTCAGTAGTGCATGTAAATAATTTATAAATAAGCAAATATACATATATTGGGCATGTGTGATCAATTTTTTTACTGATAAGGGTGCACTATCAAAAAAGTTTGGAGACCACTGGCATATAGCATGATTAAAGAAAAGAAATACGTTTCAATGTTTCAGTCCTTTCAGAGGGACTAAAAATGCTAAAATGTCTTTTTGATATTGGGTTTGGAGTATAAATTCCAACCTGTCTGGGAAACAATGGCAAGCAAGAAGAAAAGCTATTCAAGGTGTCAAAAATGTTCTCAAGGGTAAACTTTTAGCCCCAGTATGTTCAGTTCCCAACTATCAACAATTTTCACCGATTTCACCAAAACCAGATTTTCACCCAGATTTTTAACTAGAGAATACTAAGATGCGTGTGGGTTTTCATCAGGATGAAGATCTTACTGAGACTAAACACTGTAGTAGAACAAAGCCTTTAATCAACTCTGAAAGCACTTACAGCTTACAGAGCAAGACAAGATGGTTGAAAGTATAGCAAGTACTGAATTTAAATTTTCAAATATTTTGTAGCACCATTCTCTACTGTTTCATGAGAAAACAGGGCTACTTTTTCTGTAAAATATTTGTTTCAAGACAAAAAATTTATTTATGCAAAAGCTCAGAATAAGCTGCCACTAGCTTCCCTCGATTTAAATTCATTATCCTCAGCACAACAGATGCTGAAGTAAAATCTTTCCTGACAGCTTAAACAAGAAGGTTTATCACGTCATCTGCTGAACTTGGCATGACATACATTGTCCTCAACCAAAATTTTTTCATCCATCTCTCCAAAATGGCTTGATAATATTTCAGAATGATAAAAAGTGAGCAGGGATAGCTTAGTCGGGAAATTAGTATCAGAGTTGCTGTAACTTTAGATTTCCTCTTTTCCCTTTTTACACTACCAGCATTTATGATAATATACATTAATATAAATATCCATTGATGGAAACACAAATAGAGGTAGTTTTGTATACTAAAAGCTGTTCCATCAAATCAGTTTAGTTGTTGGTTTATTTTAAAAGTCACTTCACCTCTTCATGTGCCTGAGTATCGTTCAGGTGAATAAGACATCACACGAAAAAGTATGAGGCACATACACTAAAACACTGAGATGCTTACTGCTGAGACTTACTCCTGTTCGCAAGGTCACTCAGAATAACAATGGCAGAGCAGATAAAACCAGAAGAAATGCTACAATTTAAACATAAGTTATAGGCTGAATGAAAAAAAATAATACAAGCCATATATTCTGTGTTATGAAGGTTCTGCATTACAATCAGGTTATTGTAACAGTTTCCTCCCTAGTCTAGTAACATAAGTCACTAAGCCACCACTACAACATCTTCAAGCTACTACACTTTATGTAAAATAGCCTTAGTGAAGCGCGTAAATACTCCTGTCCTCTGATTCATAACTAACACTGAATTAACATTGGCATATGCTAGACTTTAGTTCCATTGCAATTAGTTGGTAATTGCAGAGTCAGAGATAAATCATGACTCCTGTCCTTTAGGTCTAAGATGAGATTTCTAATATAACGCATGTGTATCTCCTAGATTGCGTTTCAGAGGTGTTTCAGCAAACCTTAATACCATTCAAATAGTTTGTAATTAAAATTATCTAGTCTCAACTTCACACTGGGAAAACAATTTTCTGATCTGATTTATCCATTGTGGTCTCATTTAACAAAGCTGAAAGTAACAATATACTAAAGAAAGAGACAGATACTGTTCTAGATAATCTGATACAAATAACTCCTTTCATAGGAATTATTCTTTTACAAGTTATTATGTATGATATAGGACAGAATTAATGATTTTACTGTATAAGAAGTACATATTTTTAGACTCTCCAAAAAAAGATGTATCTTAATTTAATGGAACAGCTGAAAAATTCTCCCACTTAAAAATGCCTTTCAGGCATCTGAAATACTAGGCAAAAATCTTTTGGATGACAGTTCATTCCATTTCACATACCCTGGAAAGCAAGGAAATAGTTCTTTTTCTTTAACAGTGTTAAAAAATAAAAGTGTCCCCGACAGCTTAGTTATCATCAGAAAATTTTTTATAAACTGCTTGAAGCAGCAAATGAGGGGCTGCATGGCTGTAGCCAAAACAAACAAACAAACGAACAAAAGGTTACTAAGCAAAGGATGCAGTGAGGAGAAGGAAGGAATTAAAGATACTGGATGCCTGCAACAACACAAAAGTTATCAAAATGGGAAATACAAAACAAAAGTTTGAAAATGTGAAATAAGAAACTACCTTGTAGCAAAGGCTGGATGATTGAATATGAAATAAGAACAAAGGGGCATTTGATTGATTTCAAGAGAGAAGTTAAGTGATACAAGTGAAACCTTTTTTTATGGCAGGAAAAAGAAGAAAAGGGCATGTGCACATCAGACATCTTTTTCCATCTGAATCCTATCAGTGCCATGCGTGCAGGCTTACACACTTTAGGATGAGAAAGCTGCTCAAAACATAGAAATAGAACTTGCAGGTCAAAACAGCAACAGTGGAAGAAAGTCAATGTTTTCCATTTATTTATTTGTCCTCGCAGGAATAAATATACTTTTTCACAGAAATATACAAATTCACACTAAATACCTAGCAAGTACTGAATCATTTTAAAACATCTCAAGACATGCTACTTGCAGATAAATATTTAAGAAACTAAGAGGAAGAACGTTGGGGTTTTTTATACTTCCTCAGATTCATTATAAAATAAAGCAAACATTCAAGGCATTGGGAATTGTGCTTCCCTTCCATAAATGAAACGGATGTGCTGCAAGAGTCGGTAACCATTTTGCCCCGAAAACTTCAGCTAGCTTAGTTCCTCTACCTGATGAAAAGGGTGGGTGTGTATTCCCAACATTATCGCCGTGATTCACAGCTTCGAGGTTCTTTTAAACCCAAACAACCATCTCGCTGAACACTGCAGCTTCCGCCCGCTCCCGAGCGGAAGGGGAATGCTTCGCACCGCGAGCGGCGGCCAGCACGCTGCCCCTCGCCTGCGGAAAGAGCCGC
>NW_010514295.1:0-730 GCF_000687285.1 Phaethon lepturus
ATGAAAACCAGAGGCACAGTATTTGTACCTAGATACTTTCAACTAGGTAGTTTGTAGGGTTTTCAAATTTTCATCAGGCAGTTTTGAATGTCTTTGGCAATATGAAAAATAAGTGAAAAGAAGGTGCCGTTTACCTGCTCCCCTTCACGCTGATTGCCAATGGTTTCGAAATGATATTGTTCTTTTAGCTTTTTGTAGTAGAATTCAAGATGATTAAGCAGTTAAAGAAATTGCCCAGTGATTGCAATTCAGAGACAAAGCTTTGATTGAAAAAAGAAGCAATCTCCAACCAAACAAGTTTTAGATTTTTCTTAAAACCTATTAAACATGATTCAAATAATTATGGCAAAGAAAGCCAAGCAGTAAGCTTACTTCTTTGACAGTGCAATGAAGATATCCTACCTCCATGTCAGGTATATTTGTCAGAGTGCCCTTGCATATTCTTCTTATTTCCAAGATTAATGAGAAGGAAAAAAAAAAGGAAATATTTAAAACTACTTGGGTTTTTTTTTAAGCCTTATTTGCTTAAGGAACAAATGATGTAAAGCCATTCGATCCAGGAAATCTACAGGGATCTCCTGACTTGCAGATTTTGGTTGATTTTACAAATATATATCTCATATATACCATGCACTGTGATACTGTTTTAGATTCTCTTACCTCAAAGGGGAAAAGTTGATACGGTTTCCTTATTTTTATAAGGAAAGGCACCAGTGCTGAGCAATGGGGT
>NW_010514296.1:0-15204 GCF_000687285.1 Phaethon lepturus
TTCATCCATGCAGGCCTCCTGGTGTTTTTCCTTGTCATCCACTTTATTGGGGTGCATTGCTCCTGAGCTTGAGGGAGGTGAATCTTGACTATTTAGCCCCTCTTCCCTCCAGAGCTTTATCCCATGCTTCTCTACCAAGCAGGTCCCTAATAGGCTCAAGTCTGTTGTCCTGAAGTCCAGGGCAGTGAGTTTGCTGTGCATCCTCCTCGCTGCCTTCAGGATCTTGAACTCCACCATTTCATGGTCACTGCAGCCAAGGCTGCCCTTGAGCTTCACGTTCCCCAGCAGCCTTTCCTTGTTGGTGCGAACAAGGTCCAACATAGAACCTCTCCTCATTGGCTCCTCTGTCACTTGGAGAAGGAATTTATCATCAACACATTTGAGGAACCTCTTGGATTGCTTATGCCTTGTTTTGTTGTCCCTCTAACAGATCAACAGATTTTGGGGTAGTTGAAGTTCCCCATAAGGACCAGGGCTTGTGAATGTGAGTCTGCTCCTATCTGTCTATAGATGGCTTCGTCGCCTCAGTCTTCCTGGTCAGTGTCCTGTAGCAGACTCCCACTACCATGTTACCTGTCCCTGCCGTCCCTTTAATCCTGACCCATAAGCTCTTGGTCAGCTCCTCACCCATCCCCAGGTGGAGTTCCAGGCACTCCAGCTAGTCATTGACATAGAGGGCAACACCTCCTCCTTGTCTCCCCTGCCTGTCTTTCCTAAACAACCTTTATCCTTCCATTCCAATGCTGCAGTCATAGGAGCACCCCACCACGTCTCTGTGGTGCCAGTAAGATCATGGTCCTGCAGATGTGTGCATGTCTCTAACTTCTCTTGTTTATTCCCCATACTACGTGAGTTTGCATAGAGACATTTAAGCTGATTCCCTGATGAAGCTGACTTACTGACTGGACTGGCTGGAATTGCCTTGTGATGCTCTGCTGGTGCTCTCCTCCTGACCCATGATCCTTCTCCAGGCTGTGGGCATCTACTGCTGGCACTGGTATCAAACTGGTAGGAGTGGGATGGACTGAGGTTTCCCTCCCCTGGTGACTATAGTTTAAAGCCCTCTTCACCAGTTTGGCAAGCCTATGGACAAAGATGCTCTCCTCCTTCTCTGACAAATGGACCCCACCAGCCCCAAGTAGACCAGGTTTCTCAAAGCAAGTCCCATGGTCTAAGCCACCAAACCCCTGGCTGTGGCACCAGTTCTGTAACTATTTGTCAATTTGCCAGATTTGCCCGGCCCTTTCAACCCCCTTCCCTTTGACTGGGGGCGTTGATGAAAAAAGTATCTACGCTCCAGAGCCCCTTACCACAGCTCCCAGGGCTCTGTAATTCTTCTTGATACTCCTCAGACTGCTCCTGGCTGTGTCAGTGGTGCCCACATGAAATAACAGCAGTGGATACTAGTCAGTGCACTGTACAAGCTTGGTAGTCTCTCGGTGACATCCCTGATACAAGTCCCTGGTAAGCAGCACACCTCTCTAGAGACTGTGTCAGGTTGGCAAATGGGTGCCCCCAACCTCTCAGAAGAGAGTTGCCTACTACTATCACCCATTGTCCTTTCTTAGTAGTGCTGTTCTTTTTGCACTACAATTGTTTTCCAACCTGTTTTCAATATAATGTTCCCTCTGCTAGGTCAGATATTCTGCTGACTTCAGTGGCACAAAGTCCATATGAGTATCTGTCCCATAATCTGCATTTTGTCAAACTACCAGTCCAACATTAACAGTTTTACAGAGAATTGACTTTCAGAACAGATTTAGTTGCCTGAGTATAAGAATCAGAATTTATTCTAATTTTTTTATTATCACATGAGATTATTTTTTTCACCACGAGTACATTTTTCTTCATTTCCAATTCTACTTTTAATTTTTTATCTTTATTCTTTTTCTGTTTCATGCTTTGAATATGCCCATTCCACATAGTGTCCAGCTTTGTTTGCAAGGTTATTATTGTATGGCAAGCACTTGCTTATATTGAAATTAGCAATACTATTTCTGTGTGCCTAATAAACAAAAAAGTAACAAAAAGAATGTTTACAATTGCCCAGATGTCTCTCTGTAATGTATTACGGGAAAGGTCATTGACTACAGTAATTATATGCAGACATTGTATCATACAAATTGCACATATGTGCACACGCATGCACAGAAATGACATACACTTAGTAACTGGTTATGAGCACAGAAAAGAAGCATATACCTGTGGAGTAATCGCTGAGGGGTACTTTGGAAATTTACCCTCTAAGAACAACCTTGAAACCAGGTGGAACGTAGCAGTCATGTACAACGGGCATGGAGACTCCCTGAACAGCCTTGGATGTTGGCAACATCAGGGGCACCTGGTGTGCTGACTCTGGGAGAGATTACACTGAGGGTGGAGCGGAGTGGAGACCTCGCGGCCACGCTCTGTGAACAGGGGAGTTTACGGATGCACAGTATGTACATTGATAAGCTGCGCTTGCAATGTCCTGGGCCAAGGACCTGTCAACTTTGATGAAGTGCTGAACTTGGAGTGAACTTTGCTAATTATAATATCATTATAATACTAAGACGCACACCCCTCTCAAAAGTTACCACCCTCCCAAGGTGCGACCCCTCCTCAATGAGCGTGCGCACTCAATTTTTCATAGTCTGTACCTTTAAACGTGAAGCAAGAGAATTCTGAACCAATCCTGATAAAGGTATGTATGACTAGAGTCACTCAAGCTCCACCTGCAAAGTAAAACACTACAAAATAGTGTTTTACGGCTGGATGTTAGGGAAGATACCATCGTCATGTACTATTCTAACTTCTGGGATCAGTCGACAGGCTGAGCCTCTCTTCCCCCCCATCGGGACACCTTTGGGTAAGATTCAAACACTTGGTCATACCAAGTGCCTCCCTGGGAAACTTAGAAATCTCTATAGAGTCACTTTACATCTTTTAACGCGTTTATAGCCAAGTAGTGTCACTCATATTTTTGGTATTTGCACGTGCTTTGCAGACAGTGAATTTATCACCGGCAATCCAAAGAACCTGTGTATCTGTTGCTTCAATAAATCGCACTATGGATTGACTCAGCCGTGTGTGGTCCCTGAACGCGACCGTACCTCTGAGTGCGGCCGTGTGAGTTCAGGAGGTGTCCGGCTGAGCAGGTAGTGTGATGTTAGTAGTGCATCCGGACCCGTGATAGTCCAGCGAAGGTGTTGGGCGCGACCAAACTACTAACGCTGATGTGGCATCATTCAGAACCTAAGCTCAGCCGCCCTCAGTCCCTCTGATATCTGAGGATCGACTGGAAAGCAAGGGGGTTTAGTTTCTGCCAAATTGCTCTGCCTCTTAACGCAACAATACCAATAGAGGAATATACAGTTTCTGAACATGTAGTCCATTGTTTGAAAGCAAAACAGAAGCAACAGAGTAACCTGTCTGTCGGAGAGCATTAGAAAAAGAAACTGCCTGAAGGCAGTTATTATTTCTTTCATTAACCTGTGGATTTTTTAAAGCTTACAGGACCCTTAGATATTCAGTGAAGAAACACTGCTAAGATGTTTTTGCTGTGTGTTTCTGAGAGAATATGGATTTCAACACATTCCAAGACAGAGAATACTACATGTTGAAATCATTACTACTCCTGTCATCACAAAATATTGCAAAAGGAAAGCAACCAGCTGTCACAGGAGGGCATTACATTGGCCATCCTCCATCTTGAATTGCACCTCCTCTCCTTACTGGCTCTCTCTAAGATAACCAGTCCCCTGTCAATCTCAGGTGCTGATTATAACAGCCGTTGTATGTTGTTGCTATGGCCATGGATATTGTGCTTCAAAACTGCAGATTTTGCTTTTCTGAGTATTTTCTACATGTTTCATGCTTTAGTTTTAACAGCAAAACAAATTCGCTGAACTGCTGTTGTATTTAGTTTATGAAAAAATATAAGGGACAATTGCAGATAAAAAGTGTATTTTTATTAACTCTTAACATATGTATGAACATAACTGTCATATGTTAACATTACAACAGTCTTTTCCACATTAGGACTTCAACAAGGGTTAATAAATGTCCTAAAAAGCACAATCAACCAACCAAAGTTCCTGTTGTAGCAGAGCAAGGGAGGTAAATGGCATGAGAAGGTAAGGCCTGAAGATTCAGTATGTTCCATTCCTTGCCATGAATCAAGGAAATGGAAATACCTTTTACAATACTTCTTAAGCTCCATCTTAAAATTAGCTAGATTTCTGTTAGATACTAGCTAAATTATGTATGGAGGCAAGTTTCTTTGAAATTTAAATCCTGTGATAACAAGATTTATTCTTAATATCCATCCCATGCATCCATTCTTATACAAGCTCACATAGTCATTTATGCAGAATATTTATGTATTTGTGGAGATGAATTTCTAGACAGAACTCAGATCATACCTTTATACGGCTAGACTGCGAAAATCAAATTCTTCTTGCTTCTTCTCATAAACAGGATTCTTCTCTCCCTCAAAAACCTAGTAGCCCTTCTATGCCTCTACTCTAAAACAGATTTAATTAATATTTCTCAACCGTGGGTCAGCAGAGATATACTTTGTATATCCCAGAAGGTCTCAAAATTTCTTGTATAAGGAAATGAATACTCCCCTAATTCTCTGAGTAACAGCTAACTCACCATCCTAAGGTAAAATAGATAAAATACCTCTGGTTGAATGAACCTGGGAGGCGTGAATCTCTCGTTCAACAAAACTCAAACCTATGGTGCTAGAAACTGAAAATTGACTGGTGGTCTTACAAGAAGAGGCTGTCAGTACTATCTAATAGAAACCAGAGTATATGATGGGAAATTCTAAGACAATACAATTTAAATCCAGAGAAGTCATAATAAAATGTTTACTATGTCACAGAGTTCATAGATAGCTTTTCCAGGCCCTGCCAAGTAACCAAGTGTGGAAGCCTGGCTGTCGGAACGAGGACATGATTATATCGACTTGAACAACCCTGGCTTTGTTACTGAAACTGATGACTGAGCAAGAACCTTGAGCAAGTGAACTGTCTTTGATACATGAACAATAAGGAGCTTCATACTGTGATAATCAATTTAGAAGAAACTAGAAACTGCAAGATCAGGGAATGGGTGGTCTATGAGACGACATGTAAAATGACAGTTACCAATCAACAATTAGACTTGAGCGCGTGATCAGCTGCTTGTGGCAAATGGGGAATAATGTCTGGCACGTGGACAATGTGTTAACCTATAAAAGCTGTGCATTCTGCTATAATAAACGAGAATGACCATACTCACATTGGGACTCATCATTACTCCGGTTTCGCCTTCCCACTCCGACAACCAAGGAGTCTGCACAATGGAATTCGGTCCTGTGATAATTTAAATAGAGAAAGAGCAAAAAGCCAAAAAACCTGTAAGATGTTTGACATTAGAATAGAATCAGGCATGTTGAAAAAAAGTAGGAAAAAATATAAAATCCATTTTAGACTATCTTTTAAAAATATTAATTCAATTATTGTTCACAAGACCAAATTTAAACTAGATTTGAGAAAGCACCACCATAAAAAGCCTAATGGAATAGTGAAGGAGGTGTTTTAGAAATTCCACAATAAAATTTGTTGACATAGCAACAGTTAGAAAATACAAGGGACTATATATCTTTAAATGAGCTAATTACACATTTCTTTCAGTTTCATAAACAACACTGCCCAATTCTGGTAATGTCAGAATTCATAGATTCACTGATCCTAACTGCAGTATGACAAGGACAAGTAATACTTATGAACTCCAAGCACTCACATGTCATGTTAGTAAATGCACAGAACTGTATTTGACCTTAAATAATCAGTAAAGGAAAGCACATAATAAAGTTGTTCATAATAGAGATTGCAAAGGGACTGATTAAGTGATTACTTTAATTTTCCTGAGAGAAAAATTATACTGATTTAAAGTTTGTTACAGATCTTTAAAGAAATTTGTTGGTCAGTCTCCTTCCTTGTAAGAAGTTTTCACTAGGAAAAATGGAGCAGGCAGTTGCACATATAATTATTATCTTTCCTTTATCAGAAATTTTCCAATACTAGATAACCTGTGTCATTTGTCATGTGGAAAACAGAGTAATAATAACAAAGTTAATAGTAAACAAGGATAATGAAGTGATAATACAAAAGATTTTTGTAAATGTAACAGACTGGGAATTTGTTTTATGCTTCTTGGACACCTTGAAACCTATTAAACTTACCACTTACATAACCAGTTCTGACTATTTGTTAAAAAGTTGCTCACAAGATGGCTTTTGAGATGAATTGAGGCAGTGCCACACACTCAAAATGTTTTGCTGCCCAGGAGATTGGATTCAGCCTTGGAAGAGCTGTGCTTGCTGATGTTTGTTGCACAGGGCAGTGAGAAGGTGCAATCTACCAGCATGCTCCTACCCACAGACAAGAGAGAGGCTGCAAGAATAGAAATGTTCTGATGATAGGCATGATTTACAGGGAAAAAAAAGGGGGAAAAAATTGGTATATTTTACCCTGTATGTGAATGATGAGGTGGTGTAATACTTGTTTTGACAGGCTAGGTATTTCTGCATTAAGCTTACATGTAATTTAATTAACTTTTTATTGCCAAGGAATGTAAAGATAGTTAAGTTTGGATAGATAGTTTAGAAACCTGCACCAAGTGGAAATCTGTATATATACTTTCCTCAGTAAAAAACAAACAGGGTTTACAAAAAACTGTAATTATCCGAATGATCTCTAGAACACAGATGCTATAGTAGTCATGAAATACTTGAAACACTACCTATCAAAGGTTGTTAAATACTTGACTGGCTATGTTTTAGACCTTGTCTAGAACAAGTTTCAAAAAATACAGACATATTAATTCATACTAGGGGTGAAGGTATCCAGAAAAAGTGGTTTGGAAAAGAGTTATCTAAATAAAACATTATGAAGTCAAAATATTTGGAAGGAAAAATGCCTTATAACTCAGAGTAGAGGAAAGATTTTAACACCACTGACTGAAGCTTTCTGCTACAGGATAATGTGATGAGTTCCTATGGGAAAGTTTTATATATATGTATAAAAATACATATAAAACTCCCACATATGTACATTTATATTTATATATATATTTTGTTCCTTTCCTGTGATGTGGAACATATGTGTAGGGTGTGGGGAGAAAGAGAGACAGAGAGATGGGAGACTGAGACAGAAGTTTTGTTCCTTCCCTGTAGTTTAATCTGGAAATGTTCAGACTAATTCTATTTAGGAAAGATACATCTAGGGACGTATATGTGAAACAAACTTTTCACACAATTATTTTCCTCTAGCATATGATATTCTTTAACAAGCTTGACTTTTGGAAATGCAGTGTTGAATGTTGGAAAAATTCAGCAGATGTTTTTCTTGAAGATAAGAAGTATCCCACAGTCATGTGAAGGAAAACATAAGGAGCATAGGAAACAACCTGAAACTATCTGTTGGCAATCTAAATCTCCGAATAAGCAGTGATACTCCATTTTGTGTGGCAGTCCAACTGTTGACAAAACCTCAAAAGTACCAATGCAGAGGCGAGAGCTGGAGGCTGTAGTCAAAATTGTGCTAATGAATATTATTTCTATCAATTTTTTCACTTGTGCTCCACAAAGGAGGATCATATTTAGAATACACTGAAAATTACAGTTGTAGAAGTGAGATGTTCTGACAGTGATCTTCTCTTGCTTTATTAGACAGTTTAAAAGGTTTTCTAGGAGAAAGGGCCCCTGGTTTAAAATGTAAGGTTGCTTTCAGAGGACCTTCTTTAAAGCTCTTTGCTGTGATTCCTACTGTAGCCTAAATATGCACTTAGAAAGGTAGGTCAAAGGGCATCCAAAGGTAAAAGAGTTGTATTAAAGATACTTTGAGATAGTTTAAAGCCTGTGGATTATGTGGCGTGTTCTCTGACTGTTTGTAATAGGCCAACTTGAACTAGCTTTGAGCATATTTAGATACTTTCTTGAATTCTTACCTACTCAGATCAGTAACCCTTTTGAGTACAGTGAGTTTATTAATATAGCCTCATAGTTTGAATTATATGATTGAGACACAGATTCTTTGTTTTCTTCCCATCCCAGACTTCTATAATTTATGTTCTTCTTTGATCCAGAATTTTATCTGGATCAAAGAACTTTGTGATTTTGAAAACCTAAAGTGAGTCATAAAAAAAGTCAAATCCTTTCCAGTAAGAATAAGACCATCCTCACATTTCTTTACAGTGTTTGTCTTTGATGCTTGCTTTTGTTTTATTCACTCCATGAAGTTTCCACCAATACTGAATTAGGCAACTTGGGTGTATGCTCCTCAAGACTTAATACATATATAGTCTTACTTCCTCTGATTTTACCATACTCTTTTACTTGTCCATCTGATTTTTTGCTTCAATGCAACTTTAGTGGGCAAGACATTTTGCCTCCACAGTGAAATAAATTCCTTCTTACTGTTGTTTCCCATAGATACAAACTGCCTTATTTTAGTTTTTTTGTTTGTTCATTTTCTCATAAACATTTTTGCATTTCTACCCTATTTTAATTTCCGTTAATTTATTTTCTTTTTTCTTTTTCTTCTTTAAAGTGTGTGGAAAACCAGTATATGATGATATAAAGACTACTTATTAATTAATAAATGGAAGCAGAGAACAAGCAGATTTAGAAGTGAAAACTCAAATATTGTTATTAATATGAAGCCGTGTATGCAAAGAAATCTTGACAAATAAAAATTAAGTGCTATACATTATAGAATATAACTATGAACCACTTCTACTTCAGGCCTGTCCTTTCTCATATGAAAAGCACAAGAGTGAATGCAGAATTCAGTGTGACAATATAATAGTTTACCCAATAGCGATAAAAATGTCTCATAGCTTGCCATTTCTTAATAAGGCTGAGAGGCCTTAATTTCCTCTGCTCAGGGGGAAAACAAAACATGTCCTATATGCTGTAATATGAAGAGCTTATAAACTTTTCTGCAAATGTGTTTAGTCAGAAAGTTGCAGGTTTTATTTTTAAATTTAGACTTTCCAAAATGATCCATTTCAATCACGTTTTACAATGAGTATTTTCTTTCCTTAGACTTTCATTGACAGATTGCTCCATAGCAAACAACATTGTTTGTGTCACTGGAGGCTTTATTTTAAAATCTAATTGCCAAACTATTTTCCTTAGAGAAATGTATGTGAAGAAATGACTCTGTGTACGACCACAGTGCTCTACAAAGTTTATTATTATTTCCATTTCAATGGAATGTGCAAATTCCATAAACTGTCTTTGAATACTATCATCTAGGATACTTCAATTTGTAATATACAAATAAAATAAAAAATGAAAGAAAGCTAATCAAACATCTTTTTATTTTTCCTTTCATTTCAATTTAATTAACATATAGTTATATAAATTTCCTTTATATATTAACAGAAATATATATAATCCTTTATACATTAAGGAATATATAAAACTAATATATTCCTTATATTTTCTACAACTGACATTTATCTTTTTGTCCCAGACCCATGACAACTGTGTAAAGAAGCTCACTAATTCCATTCCTTTCATTAAAGAAGCCAGGATAATATTAGGAGAACATACCGGAAACTTCACTGTGATTTTGTTTGTGTTCTGCTTTGAAATCTTTGGAAATGGGTATTTGGGAAAAAGGAGATCTAGGTTTGTGTACAGTTGCATCAGCTACATTAACTAGCTGTTTAGATGTCCTACTATGTCTTTTCTTGACAAATATCATCTATGTTCACACAAAAGAAGTATTTGTTTCATTCATCTCTATGCCTTTAGAAAATGTACTAAGGTAAGTAAAGGATCAATGTGCATGTTATCTCGACCCCTTGACTGACAGCAGCAAGGGCTGGGTTTAATTTTACATGTCACTATTAAATACTGATGGAAGATTCACTGGAAAATTCGGAAATTATGTGAAACTGACTGAGTGTTCAAAGAACTATTTGTCTCCACTGACAGGTGAGGAATCAAATGTCTTTAGCAAAATAACATGTTAGGGGAGAGAAGAGTGAAGAGCAAGAAGGCAAACAGCATAACATGAGACAAGCTGCTACTCTTTTCCTAAAGAAAAACAGTGATGGTTTCAAGCACTCCATTCTCATATCTTTGAAAGACCACTCACAAGTCTGCTGGTTACTTTCTACTGCTTGTAGTTTTTCCTTCATGGCAAAATCCTGTAACTATGTTATCTACCCAGCAAGGCTTCACATATTAGTAATTGCCTATATCAACTCTTCTTTTCCACAAGCCTTTCTGTTTCTTCAAGGCCTTTTGCTTTTCAGAATGAATGCTTCAAGCATTGGAACAGGCTGCCCAGAGAAGTGGTAGAGTCACCATCTCTGGAAGTGTTCAAAAAACATGTGGATGTGGCGCTTCAGGACATGGTTTAGGGGTTGTGGTGGTGTTGGGTTAATGGTTGGACTTGATGATCTTGAAGGTCCCTTGCAACTTTAATGATTCTGTGATTCTGAATACCACAACTCACAGGCCCATCTTCCACTCTTGACTGACAAAAAACACCATCTTCATATCCTGTTATCTGGAAACTTTTATATGCTAAAGCTTCAAGTTATCACATTTGAAATTAACTCATCCCAGGCATGTTTTGCACATAATGCAAACATGACCGTAAAATATGACTAAATATAAATATGATGAAAACATAAAATGCAGAATGAACAAGTTTCAGTAACTGCTTTCATACAGTTCCTCTTCTGTACAGCAGACACATAGAGCTTTCTTACACCCTGGGCTTCTAACCCCACTAGTTTTTCTGGGAATCAGTACACTTTACCTTAGAACTCATCCATCTTTTTACAGTTTGAAAATGAGGCACTGCAAAATGATATATTGAGCCCAAAGTCACTAGAACTCATGGCAGAGAGAAACAATAGATTCTGTTCTCTGAGTATAGTGTCTTAGGCAAAAACCTGTTGACTCTCTGGAAATTTCAGCAATATTGTTCCAAAAATAAACTAGCAAGATTTAAATAAATAAGACTCATTAATCAAAAGCTGGCATTTCTACAGAATGGGTTTTCAAATAATTTTGAGATTGAGGATATATTTTTAAAGTAAATACAGTGAGTGACACTTTTTTTTAATCAGAGACAGAAAATCTATGAAAGTGAAGAACAATTTAAATAAGTTATATGAATACAGAGCCAGAAATTATTTTCTCTTTTCTTAATGTAAGGCAACTACTAAAATTAGTAAAGTTATTGTATCATACAATCCAACTCTGTAAATTGTCTTTAAAAAAGGATTATTCAGGGTAGGACTAAAGCCTGCCCCCAAGTACTCACATATGACATTCATTTTTGAAAGAAATAAGATATTTGAATTTAGTCACTCTTTATGCCCCATTTGTACTGATTTTTCTTTGCAGAACAGGTAAAAACTAAAGAAAAGATCTTAAGCTCATGCATTTACTGTTCATCTTTCATCTCTCATTCATATAAAAGGTGGCTTCATGATTTCAGAATTCATTTCTGGGGCCAGTAAACCAAAGAAAGCTGGTAGTCTCGAGGGAGAAAGTCTTTTAGTTACAACTAAAATGGACAAGCCACACATTAAAATAAAACCAAACAAAAAAAAAAAAAAAAAAAAAAAAGGAAAGAACTGATGTTTAGGTTAAAACTCCTGTGGGGAGATCTAACTTCCACACTTACTATTTACGGGGATTTTCAAGTTCCATTTACTTACCTATTCAATAAGGGAAAGTAATTGTTATCCCATTCCTTTCATTACATGATGCAAATGTTATCTCCACAGTACAGAAATGTTTCTTCAAATTGCATGTCAAAATATAGGGTTTATTCCAGTAGTTTCAACATGCATATAAGGGACAATTCATCTATTTTCCATGAACAAGCATTTTTCTGAGTTTGGGATTTTTTTTAATTCCATTTTAAAACAAATAATTATATGGAAGATAGAAATATGAGGGGAAGAAAATGAATACAGGGCATAGCTGGTTTATCTGTGGTTTGCTACTTACTTTAGTCTTCCCTTCCATGTATTTGGTTGTTTTTTTTTTTCTGAAAGACAAATCCAATTCTTTGTGTTACAACTGATTATAGGTATGCAGAGTAATGGGCTTCTATATCAGTCATGGTGCAAGGTAAAAGGCTCTCACCACTGATTTGCAGATGCTGGCCTAAAGAGAGCACATTGGTATGTCTTCCTAGGGACTGAGATAAGCTGTTCCGCTTAAGGACAAGCTGTAAACTCCAATCAGCTGAAAATCAGATTTATCTGGTAATTCCCAGAGAAATTGTGATCCAGGACAAGGAGACAAGAAAAAAAGTGAGTTCAAAGCCCGTATGACTCCTTTAGAACATCTGGATGTCACTTAGTCCTCAGGACAGCTCCAGGATGAAAGGAGTGCAACTGAGTTCTGGAGTTACTACTGTATTCTCTGTTTCCCTGTGATGTACAAGAAAAGGTATCACTACATCAGTCCCACTGCTTCTGCCAGAAGCTGTCATTGGGTGGGTGAAAATATGGTATATCAGGGGATATTTGGATATGAGAGCTAGAAGATAGGGAGCATGAGTTAGCCTCAATTCGCAGAGGTCCATAAGTACACAGGTCAAATTTACAGCAGCTCTTACTCACTCACTGCTCTGCACTTCGGTGAAATGAAACTATGTGATCTGCTTTTTTGAGTTGGGGACTGGCCAGGTGTACATAATATACATTTCTTTAGCAGTTCTATTTGGAAACTTCATTTATTCTTTCCTCTTTTGATAGTCTTTTCATAGTCACAAACTATGTGTTCATGCTGCAGTTTACTACTTGAAATGCCTGAATGTCTTTGTCTTCAATAGACGTTGCAATTACTTTTACCAAAAAGTATAGATGTGGGGAACAAGTACAGACATACTTTATTTCAATACCTCTACTGTGTCTGCTAACATTTTGAACTACTTTTGGATTTTATTGGAGCAGCACACAATACCTGCACTGAACACTTATTTCAGCTGCAGCTGATAGAAAACCCCTTGCATGATACAGATCCAAGCACGTAGAAAAACAAAGATGCAAAATGAACTCTCCTTATTCATCCCCTATCTAGTCCTGCACTAGAGATATTTATAGAGACTAGAAAGGTGTAAGCACTCTGCCCTCAGAGAGAAGTGTGCTGTAATAGATATCTATTCCCCTTCTTTGGAGGTGCTGAATGATCTCTGCCGGATGAGTTCTGAGACCTAAAGGGTTTTTCTGTAAATGGGTCTGCTCAGTGTGATTGAGCACCCGTGACCTTCCATGATTAAAAAAATATTAAAGAATGTTCCAGTTTCTGTCTTTGTGAAGTGGTGAGTAAATAATAGCTCAGACTTTCCATACTTGTCACCTCTACTCCCACACAGATTTATCTCTACCTTTGCTTGAAGGAGAAAGACGCAGTATCTTATCTGTCCCTAGGAAAGTCAATTGACAAGGGATTTTTATAATACAAATGCAGAAAAATACCATCGATATATTAGGAGGGTAAAAATTCCTAGGCTGTAATAAAATTAAATGGAATCTATATGACCTCCTGGCCCATCTCGCTATTGACAAATAAGTTGGATCAGCTTAAATGACCACTGGTGTCATCTCTATCTACTTACTGTTCTTCAAGAAAAATGTCTTGCTGAGATAAATGATTGTTATTTCCTTCAGAAAGGAAGGGAAGAGAAAAAACAAGAAAAAAAATTGTTAAATCTTTTAAACTGCTCTTGGCAGCAAGAATATCATATGGAAATTTTCCTAACTTCTTTTGAAAGCAGTGAAAATGCACGAGTTTGAATGCCTATTTTGTAAGGAAGGTAATTGACTATTTAGATGGAAGAACTTATTCAGAGAAATCCATAGCTGTGAGAATGCTGATTCTGAAACAAAGAATGTGTAAAGCAGAGATGTTCAGCATTGTGAAAACAGCTCTCTGTGTACTAATGACAAGATCTGGTGGGAAACTAGACTTATTTTTTTTGTCATTGTCTGTGGGGAATGCAGAAAAGTGTGATATTTTTCCTCATTATCACTTCCAAATCCCTTAAGCCAGTGTGCATGTGTTGTTGTCCGTCCCTGTTCTCCCCCCACCCTGCAATTTTTGAATGTTATCCAGCACACCACAAATGAGGTGAAGAAAAAAATAGACAACATCCATCTAGGCACTCAAACGTTAAAGGTGGTCTTAGGAGTGTTGCTATATAAAGGACACACAGTAAGTTCTGTGGCTTTCCAGTGGTCCACCAATGTCACTCTTGTAAAAGGCAGCATGAGTTGCTGGATCTAGTACTTGGCTTTTCACCTGTGTTA
This sequence comes from Phaethon lepturus, assembly GCF_000687285.1. Classification (NCBI taxonomy): domain Eukaryota; kingdom Metazoa; phylum Chordata; class Aves; order Phaethontiformes; family Phaethontidae; genus Phaethon; species Phaethon lepturus. The sequence goes on from NW_010514296.1 coordinate 14,329, forward strand.
AATCTTCCCACAACTGAGTTTTGTAGTCTCAAATAATTCCCTCCTAAGAGATAATAGTTTTCATCTTTAAAACTGCTATATATGATTTTACACTCTCAGCTGTTTATCAACTTTCTTAAAAGTTATTATTGATAAATTACAAATAAGTCCACACATTTTTCTTTTTATCATTGTAAAAGTACTTTTTCCATTATATAGATAAACAATTTTTAGAAAATCTGCACTAACTCCAATTAAATTGCTATAAAACTTTGAACAAAGGGATCAAAAAATAATGAAGGAACCATAGACGGCATTTATAGAAGTGTTGCCTCCTTAACACAAATGAAGTTATTACTTCTGTGAAACACACTTCAGAGTGCATCACATATTACCAAGTCTGGAGTGGAAAATTGTTAGAAAAGCTAAAGAAAATCTAAGTAAGAAAAGTAAAGAAAACTAAAGTTGTAGTTTGAAAGAGTAATAAAACCTGAACAAACACAGTTTTTTTTTCTTTCTCTCTGCTTTTTTTCTGCAGTACAACATAAAACTTGAGTATCTTTGAGATGGAGAAAAGTAGACACATAGTGTTCTGAGATTTTGCAACATACTGGAAAATCCAAGAATCACACTGTAACTTCCATTTTGTACTGTTGTTTCCATCATGAGTTACAAGCTCCATTTTTTGCACTGTGCTCTGGGTCTTATACAAAACCTTGCTGGAGTTAAATTTATTGGTAAGTCCATGTCAGACATTCAGTCTAGCATTGTAGATACCAGATATTAAATCATGGTTCATTCTTGTGCTGTCTTTTAAAACAAGGTCAATTCGTTACTGTTGGCCTCCCTTCCTTACTTACTCCTCCCTTCCCCTCCTCCCCTCCTCCCTTCCCCTCC
>NW_010514297.1:0-28811 GCF_000687285.1 Phaethon lepturus
GACCCGCGGTTCCTGGAGGTATTGGGCTTTCCTAACTGCAAGCCGAGTCAGGCATTGAACATGGAACAGGTGGGGATTGCTGCTGGTGGCAGGGACGGGCAGAGACTCGGGCTTTCAGATCCCATGTCTCTCCCTCCACAGCCTGTCCCCATGTGTTCCCAGAAGCACAATCATCTCTCTCATTTTTCTTTCCTAGCAAAAAGGTGCCTCAAAACCCGAGTATCTCTACTGCAGTCACCTCTGGGTTTATGGATGTCATTTTAAGCATGGAGGACTGAAACACTACAAAACATACCCACAGGCTGGAAGAGCTCTGTAAGTATGTATTTGCTTCTAAAAATGACAGCTCAGTTTCACACAGCAGCATGTCATCTTCAAAAAACATGTAGACGTGGCACTTCAGGACATGGTTTGGTGGGCATGATGGTGTTGTGTTGATGGTTGGGCTTAATGATCTTAGAGGTCTTTTCCAACCTTAATGATTCTATGATCTTTCTGACACAACGTGTGATGCTGTGCTGCACAATTTTGTTCCACTGGAGAGACTAAAGGTGAGTGCTAAACCTCTAAACCTGATTTGCATCCCTGTCAAGAGTTTTGATTACCTCCCCCTTTGTTATTGTTTCAATGGTCTACTTCAAAACTAGAGTTTTCCTAATGAAGAAAACAGATGCCATTTCCCTCTAAAGCCTCTGGAAGCAAGAGAAGCCACTATTAAATAGAGTTATTTGTAAAACAACTACTATTTATTAGTCCAAGCAATTAATCACCTCATTTTCCTTGCTGATACTAGGATCAGAAGGGCAAACCGGTTCCAGGCCCATCTGCAGTAGCCAGGGAGACCAATCCCAACTCTGGTTTCTGCTCTGCTGTTTCAGCGCCTGTTACAAAACCAGTTCTTGGTGATTCAAGGTGTTGCAGCATCCCTGCTTCTGCGGCATCACCTGATGCTAACTCCCCACTGACATGAAACCTTGGGCCAAGAGATGATATGCAAATACTCTTGTGTAGCTCTGCAATGTTACAGAAGAAATTGTGCAACCCTGCAGCGGGGGGACAAGCTGTTACTACAGAAGCACTGGCATGTCTCATGTCTCAGCAGTACAAATGGGCCTGTACGCAGCTTCGTGCTGCCGCCACAGTGTTGTTTCTGGCAGCCAAGTCAGCAGCTTTCAAGCTGCAGTCAGGAGCACAGGTGTGTGTAGACGTTCGTGATGGCGACAAGAAAAATGCCAGTGGACTTTCTTGCTTTGTCAAGAGTAAGCCTGCTATGAGTTGGAGATGAGATCATGAGCAGGATAAGCCAAGCTCTTCAAGTATTTCATAAAAAGTCTTGTTTGCATGCTTCAGTGTTATTGCCCGGTTTGTGAGTATGAACAAAATTTACTTGCATCAGATTAGCCACAAACTTGCCTGAGCATATCCCCCCCAGTCATCTGCTGTCACTGCAGCAATCTTGGAATTGGTGGTGTCTGCGTCTTCTCAATTCTCGACCTGTGGATCACTTCCGTTTTTTTTAGCAGCCAAAAAAATACTTGTACTTGCTTAAGGAAACAGGGTTTTGTGTGAAACTCAATGGTTTTGGAGAAGTGTTAGGAACGCTGCTAGCCTTAACTTCTTTGAAAACGAACATTTAAATACCAGCCTCCTAAATGCCCTCTGGAGTCCCTAAGTTACCAATATTCCACAAGGTTTGGTTTCTTTTTCCTTTCCACAGGGAAAATCATTACCTCAGAAATAAGAGTCTCCTCATTTATGTACACTGTAAGATTTATCCTCAATACTGAGAAGAATCCTCAACCATATTAAATTTCCTCAGGAAATAATGTGTATTACGTGTTCTAAGTTTCTAGGTGCTTGGTTCTCCACACTTTTGGGCTATGTTTTAGCTTAAAAAGCTGCCAGCCAGGCTATAGTCTTGAGGGATGAGACAGAGAAAAAAGTGAGTTGCTATATTTCTTAATGCCAATTTAACAAAACAAAACAAAACAAAAAAAAGTAATCCCCTTTGCTGTCTTGACTTTAAAATACCATGAAAACACATCAACAGGCTAGAAATGGGTTTTCTTTTTACAGTGGTTCATGTAGAAGCTGTAGGGGGGTGATATGTACACATGCTTACAATGGGCTCTGCTCACAGGCTAGGGAAACTGCTGTTACTGAAATATATTCAAGTACATGCCATAATTTAAAATTCAAGATGTGTAACTTTTACTATGAATAGAAACATTGGAAATTTTAAACAAGAGGCAAGTATTTTCTTGGCTTCATTTCTTGAATTAAATGAAAACAGTGCTTTTTCACTCCCTGAAAACAAATTATTTAATTTAGTACATGCTTAGTCACAAAAACATCCAAATAATTTCTTGAAAGTATTGTTTGTATAACATTTAAACTAAAGATATGCCATGCAAAAAATGAGAATTCTGTCATGAACACTGTCCAAGCAAAATAGATGTTCACTCACTATTTTAATCAGATCCTGAACTCTCTGAAACATTGAGATTAGAAATGTCCTTCATTTTGTCCTAAAGAACTAGCACTGAGGCTTTTTCTGTTCTGCGAAGGATGTTGGAGAACACTCCACAGAAGAAAGCATTAAGCCCCTTTTCATATATCTTCATAAAGCAGTCAACAGTTCCTCTGCATTGATGTTTAAGTCACCTGCTCTGCACACACCTAAGGACAAATCATTACTGCACTACACTGAGAAAGAAACTTAGATGGCCAGCAAAATTTGTCTGTCTTCAGTAAAGAAAACTAAGGAACTTTTTCCTTATGTTTCACCAACTGCAAAGGAGTGATCTTTCAACTAATAAATATTTATCTGATGTAATGCTCTATTAGCTGGTTCCAATACCTAAATTTAGAAAGGCTGTGATCCGTCTTCTGATGCTTCTTTTAAGCTTTACTGGGCAAGTAGAAGGCTTAGGAATTAAATGAGGTCACTGCAGTCCTAAGGGTGCTCTGAATTGTTTCAGTGCTATTAAAGCTTCCACAGCTCATTTTTTTTCCCCTTCTTTAGTACCACTGAAATATTTTTATACCAAGTAGATTTCAGTTCATTAGGAATCAATGGAGTCCTCCAAAAAATGCTAAGGTACCACTATAAAGTAAAGACATAGGAAAGCTAAGAAGGAGCGCAGTCCAGTTTTCATTTATCCCACCTTATTTCTGAGCATTCATTTGCTTGATAAAGGAAAGCAAAGCAAAAAAGGGGGATTTTGTTAGAGGCCTCAGTACCATGTTTGCTAAAACCTGCTCCAAATGCTTACAGGTGAAGGAAATAAAAGATGACAAGCAGTGAATGTTCACAAACAGGCATATGACCGTTTCTGTACAAGTCGGAGCTAAAGCACTGAGCCCTCCCTTCAGCTTTTTCCAAGTGCAGTACAACTGAAAATCATGCCAACTCCTCTAAGTTTTGAAAATTTCAAGAGTGGAGTAGAGACAGTCCAGAGGAACGCTGCAGAGCCATTCCCTGCACAGCAGAGCCCTTGGGAAATACTCCTGCCCACTGTCAGCATAATGACGACAGCCAATATCTCACATACTCTGAGTAACACCACAGCTCTGACAAAGCGGTTTTTTGTAGATCTGCTTGGTGAACTGTCAAACAATTCCTGTTTTGGAACTGCAGTCTCTTCAGGATTTGAGGACTGTATTAGGAAGCAACACTGGGTTTTGTCTTCAGTACCAAAAAACAAGTACACTTTTTTTTTGGAGAGATTAGTCCAAAATCTCTACCTTTATGTGAAGATCTACTGGAAGCAAGACACAAGTTTTTTTACTTGATGTTGAACATTTGACTTCAGTTAGCTACGTCTTAAGTCAAATCCACCTGCAATATCAAGGTAAGGTTCTAGACTCTGTAATGGCAGAAAGATAATCTTGCCTACTTTAGGCCTTTGTGATATACTCTGCAGCTAATAAAGTGATGTTTGAATTTTCTGATGAAGACAGTGTTACATTTTGTTACATCTTCTGTTAGGAATCTAGGTATGAGATCACTGTAGATTTCCTGAACAAAATAAATGCAGGAAATACATCTACGGTAACTATTCACATAAATTGATATAAATAAGCATAGTAGCATAGCTAAAAAAGCATTTAAAATATTTTGGTTTGAGTCTACGTGAATATATATAAATGAAAGGATATTCGGTAATAGTAGTTCTTAGCTTAGCTGACAAATCAATGTTGCTGAAAGCAGTAACTGTACTGTGCTCACTTTCAGAAAGTTCTCATCTGGCAAATATTATTTAACTGAAGAATTAAAAGGTGCTATATTTAATTCAGGGCTTCCTCTTGGGTCAGAATAAGCTTCATGATAACAAACTGATAAAAATCATACTTAATCAGCTTTATTTGCACCCAAAGCTTCAAAACTACATAAACGAAACAAGGACACCGGACACCACGTGAAATATATTTATACATTCACAACATATATATGTCCTCTCATTCTTATCCTCTTTGGGCTAGTAAACCCATTACCTTATTTCATATGATTATAATTTATGTTTTTAATAATCTTGATACTGTTTTTTGCCCTAGTGGTAAGTTAATTACCAGTTTTTGGTGAAGCACAGTGTTTACAAATAAAGACAGCATTAACTGTAGGCCTACTGCTGATTAAGCAGATAAAGCAGTATCTGAAGACAGTGAAAACATATTTAGTCTGAAAGGAAGAAATCAGTAGTGCTAATGGTGTTTCCCACTGGAAATCCACAAGGATTTCTGTTACTTAGGACAGATTAACAGAGGTATGCAGGCATTATGTAAGAATCTAAGTATCTCCTAGGATTTTTTTGAAAGCGCCTAAGCAAGTTCTATGCCAACATTTATTCTGATTTTCTTTTGACTTTCTGGAATACCAAGGGAAAATAAAATACTCCTGAAACAAAACACAGAGACACTTCTTTGGAACTAACAACTCCTTTCTGTTGTCAGATGGCAAAACTTCCTCAGGGATGTAGAGAACAAGGTCCTTATTTTTCAACAGCATTTTTGTGGGGTTTGTTGTGTTTGAGGATGATCTTCATAGCAATAATTTGTATTATTAAATGTACTTCAAAATGCTACTGAACTACCTAGAAAAATTACCTAACAGCTAGACAAGATCCAACATTAACTGCTAATAACACACTATCATACCCCTCACATGCTGAGGAATAATTCTCAGCTTGTACTGAGCTTTGAAGATTACTGATTCTACCTCACACCTGAAGAACAGCTGCATGCCACAAAGATTATTTTTCTAACTGCATTAGCTGGGCTAATAAAGGACATTATTCTACCCACAAACCTGTCTTACTCCAAATAACTGTCTTCTGAGTAGGAAAACGAAAACAGATCCTGTCGTTCTACTAGAAGCTGTCACCAAGCCATGAACTGAACATACAGTCTCCCACAACACTATTATTTAATCTTTCTTCTTGTTTTTCTGGACATGTTTCCACTTTTTTTCCCCGAAGAGAGTGTCGCCTGCTATAAGGCTATACAGCGCTTCAGTTAGCACATCAAGCTTCAAAAATTTAAAAAGTAATTTTCAGAAAAGGATAGCAAACCAAGCCGTACCTGCATCGTTATGCGTCTCCTGACAAAGTCAAAAGGATAAGACAGCATTCATGAGCAAGCAGTCACAACCCAAGCAATTAAAAAGGAAAGAATGAGTGGAGTTTGTTTGGGATTTGTCAATAATCCCTGCAAAATAAAATAAAAATGGAAGCCTGTACAAATTCTGTAAAATGTATATCAAATCCAGCAGATATCAAATATAATTTTGATAATTTGTTGTTAATCCTACTGTAAAATGACTTGGCTCCTCAGTAATATACTCTATTGAGCACAAATAACTGCAAAGACAAGAGCTGTAACTGACACCCTCATTAGTTCATAATAAATAAATAAAATACCATTCCAATTTTGTCCTCATTTAGCAGAATGCTTATGTATGAATTCTCTTACCCTCGCTCTGAAAGTAATTTTTTCTATGTAATACCATGCTTCCACTTCCTCCCCACACGTTCTTCCTCACATTTATTAGAAGTGTTATTCATTTCAGCTTCTCCCTATAGTGGAACACTAGCCACAAGCTGTGACAAAAAAAAAAAAAAAAAAATCTGCTTTTTGTATCTGTAGCTTCTTCATTTATTTCCACAGGTAACTAGACCCAAGCTCTTAGGATTCTCCACAGGTGAAAACACAGCAAGCAATAAACAGATCTTTGAAAGAAGAACCACAAACTGTACACCTTCTTCTACCGAAGGTATTGTGAAAATACTAATTCGGCCTGAGTACAGGGCACAGAAAGCAATAGGAAAAGTCAAGCAGCCAGTTCCTGGCACAGCCATGTTGAGCACCGGCAGTAACTTGAGTTAGTTTGTCCTGTTACAGGCAAATCAGGAAAGACAACAACAATACAGACAGCAGAGGTTTTTTTTCTCTCTGCTGCAAAGTCTTCCAGACACTGTTTTCTGGAGATGAATTTTTTTCTATTTAAATGAATGAAACATACATCTAGAGACATATACTACTCATAAACTTTGTTGAAAATCTTCAGTTGATGTTCTTGATATAGAGAAAGGATGATCATTATCTCTTTAATGACACACCATAAACCCATAGGTTAGCAAAAATCAAACTCTTCTAGTTTCTGGCATCGAAAGTTGGCAAAATTCAATTAAAATTTTCCATACAGAAGCTAAAAATAATGCAAAACTTTGAGAACTATACTATAGCACTGTTTCCAAAGAATCTTCTTTCACTTACCTTCATCTTCTCCTTTTCAGTAAGGATCTACATTTTTTAATACTTTTAAGTTTGTAATTGTCCGATGGTAAATTTTTAAGTAATAGAAAGAATTCTAATACTGTTGCGTATTGGTCTGCCTCTAAAATGAAGTAAATATAAAAAACCTGAGGCACACCAGATAAAACTGGAACTGCTATTTGAGAAATTTCACTACTTTTCCCCAATATCGGCAGCTAAACAAGTTCCTGTGAAGTCTAACGGGTTTGCTACACACATGGATGTTGCTCCTGCTGCTCTGCCAGCAGCCAGGTTTGCCAAAAACTATTTCCAGAACTGAAACACAAAAATTGCTCTATATAGTTATGAAAAGACAGTATTATGATACTCAAATACTGACCTTTGTTGTAGATACCAAATGAAACTTTAGAGCATGAGGAGTAAGATCTGTCTAAAACATTGTATTATTTACAAAATTATAAAGAAACGTGCCAGTCTCAGAGTAAGACCTATACTGGGGTATTTCAAAATTTCTAGTTGTAGAGATTCCCTATCCTTATATTCGTTAAAAATATTTATAGGATATTTTCTTTCTCAACTTCTGAATTATATGGTGCTCTTGTGACCCACGTAGCAGATAGATAGATAATATCTTCCTCATCTATAATCACCCAATTCTCCATAACAATCGGCCTGTGGATTTCCCCAGTAGAACAATTGTGCATCAGCTCTCCAGGATGGGGGAACGGGGAAACGTAAAAATGAATGCACGTACTTTCAGTGTGGCCCATACTGTTTACCAAATAAGAAAAAGCTAATCACAGTGGAAGAAACATTTTTCATCACATTTAGGTCGTCATACTTGACATAGCTCTGTTGACTTAAATGTTGTCACAAGTACATCTTGTGTAGTAAATGCAGACCATGTAGAAAATCACCTGGTATTTGCAGGTTCAGTTAACAGCAGCACGGTAGCTGTATGGAGACCTGCATAGCTTAACTGCCCTAATACTTTATTAGTTGTAGAGAAGGCTTTACAACCCACCCTAGCTCATGCGGCTGTGTAAACTGTTGCTAGTTGTAGTAGCAAGCAGGAGAGGGGCAGCTGCAATCGGAAGATGCTTGACTGTGCCAGTATTACCTTTGATACCAAGTGTCTGGCACGTAGATACAGCCCGTCTTCTTTGACAGAACTTCCTTTGCACTTTACACTCTAAAGGTTTTAGTAACTAATTTTTTTTTTTTAAAGAGAAGCCAGCTAAGCAAAAACCAATGCATGTAACCGTATTATCTTCCCCATTTCCTATCCTGCACCCACCATGTAAGAAAGCAGCCAGAGACCCTGAGCTACAGCAATGGATGTGCTACTTTGCTCAATACTATACTTCTAAAGAAACGAATCCTAAGTGCTATTCAGGGAATGTTTCTAAAATTTGAGTCACAAGCTCATACACATGTAAGCAATCTGGAAACACTTCTAGGAGATGGAAAGGAGATTTGAAGAACTATAAACACTGTGTTGTTTACATCATGCACGTTTTACTCTTTCCACTGTACGAAAAGAAAGAAGACGGCAACCTTAAACTCTTTACATACAAAATGACTGTAATTGAAAAAGGACTGCTTAAGAATTTGCATGCAATACAAGGACATTAATCAAACTTTAATGACTGACGGCATTCCTCCTGATGAGCACCACCAGAAAAGCCTGTGGCAAGAAAAGTTTCTGGCACGGCGGTAAAAAAGTGTCAACAAGAGAAAGCACAGAACATTGGATTTTTGTTTAAATTATCAAAACCTAACCAAAGAAATCCTAAAACAGATAACCTAAGACAGACACAAATAAAGCAGATTTTCCAGCTATTTTCACATTAAACAAATTCGATATGACGAGCAACTTTTCCGTTCTGCTGATACTAATTAATTTTATGTAATATGTTAAATGCCAATATCAACATTTCACATTCCAAGACCAAGTTTTCTTGTAATTAATTTCATGGGTGTAGACCTCTGTTGTCTTTCAAGAATCCATCCAAGTTAAGGGACTTTTCCCAAGTACACAGAATTGCAAGGTAAGGCAGCATAGCCCAAAAGTTTAATTGCCTTTTTGAGCTATAACCTAAAACTACTCCTTTCCTGGTGCAGTAGACAAAACTAAGTTCTTAAAATGCTTTAACTATTGATAAGTATGTTTCTAGTTTTACATGTAGCAATAAGTTTTTAGTGTGAAGCCTTACTAATCTACAGCAGTAATATGCAATTTACTATCTCTTAAGTTTTTTCTGACACTTATATACTAATGAATATCAAGAATATAATGTGAAAAAAATTAAAATGAGACACTCCTGCTTGAGGGACACAACCCAAGAACTTCACGTATTAGAATAAAAGTGAACATAAAGGTTTTTGAGACTAGAGTGTATGTTAACGCAATCTTAACTGTGAGAATGTAATTGGACTTTTTGACAAAGCCCAGAAACAGGTGTCTGAGTCCAAGATTTTTAATATCCATCTTAATACTTGCATCATTTAGCACCAAAGTAATTACACGTCCTAAACAAAACTTTGAAAGTTCTCACTGCAGTTATAAGCAATTATTTACATGCACCTCAGAAAGTCATTAATCATTAAAGATCAAAACCCAGCTTTCATTACCTTGAACAATAAACTACACGGTAAGCCATGCTCATTGTTATAAAATAAGCTCATTACAAAATCTTATCAGTATACCAACAGTAATTACCAACCATGCCAAGAGAAAGAATTGCACAGCTCTTGACCAGATCTTGACCTGTTTATTAAACAGAACTAATACACAAGAGGTTATTTACCTGTATATCCTCTTCAGACATGAAAATTTGGTTGTATTTGTCCTTAAAAGCAAAGTTCAGAGCTTGCAAAGGGAAATACTGTATAACATTTGTCAAATTGCCACACCAAAAGATGAAAAATCCTACAGAAAAAGGGGTCTTTAAAATAACATTTTCAAAGTTTGTACTACACTAAGTATATTATACAGTATTCCTTTTACTGCTTCTACTTTGGTACAAGCTGTAACAAAGGCCAAAAATGTTCCCTTTCAGGTCTTTTATTTTTCAGGCATTTGGTAGTGGAAATCTGGATTTATTCTGACACTTGCCAACAGATGCATGCATTTGGTGTTAGCACAGGAAAATCTAAAACCCCCAGTGAAACAGCAATAATGCTGAAAAACAAGTAAGATTTTTCAACTTCCCTACTTTATATGTTTCTAAAACTAGGAAAACCTATGTAAACTGCAGTCCGGAAACTGAAGAATAGAAACATAATTCACAGAATTGTGTGGAAATTATTTTCCTGACGTAGCCTGCCTATACATTTTCTCTTCCATAGGGGGTGCTCACACTCTGTAGTAAAGCAATGACAAACGGTTTATACAGGTATCAGAAACTCGGTAGTGCTTTTGTAATTAAATTCTTCTTCTAAATTAAAGAAAGGATCCCTTTGGACACAAAGATAAATGCCTAAGAAGCTATATGGAGCTGAGGAGGTCGTGCAAGAGCAAATCTTATGTGGATTATGAGAAAAGAAAATAAATGTATTTGAGGATGCTCACAGACACTGGACTGTCTGGCCATGTTAGACTTAGCTACGCAGTGACAACCAAGTGTTCTCTGTAATGCATAGCCATGCTCTCCATTCAAACTTCTTAATTTTCTTGTGTTACCATGGATGAAGGCAAAGACTCCTTAAAGACAAAGAAAACTCAAAACTGCATTTCCATTTCTTATTTCGATCACGCTTTCCTATACATTAGCATGAGGATGCCAAATAAACGCTGCTTCTGTGAAGCTATCCAAAGGAAACCTTTAAAGGTATTTTATGCTGTCCACAAATACCAATGAGCACCATTTTGCTACTACCAAATAAACGAAAAAATTCCTGCGGGGATGTACCCAGCAGTAACCTGCTCCTCACCGCCTCCTTCAGCAGCTCCCGTACTCCTTTGAACACCCGTGGCCCACGATGAATGCTCCATCGCTGTTGCTTCAAAGGCGTTTTGAAAAGCTTTTGTTTTTACACGGTTTAGGAGAGAGGGGACAGGGGAGCGGCTGGGACCCTCGCTCCCAGGGGATGCATACAAAGCAGTCTGCCATGCTCTTGTACTGCCGGTCCACCCGGATCTGCTTGGATGAGGCCTGCACTTGCAGCCATGGCTTCACCCTCTTGGCAGGTGCCGCCACCATCTTGGAGATGTTGGCCACCACGCCGCTGGCCAGCAGGTCCTTCCCAGAGGAGACGGGGTCGTAGAGGTCCTTGCTCTGCAGGGCTGCACCCTTGCCGTTTCTTCTTCTTCCCAAAAAGCATGTGGTCAGTGGGCGCCTAACCGGCTGCTTTTTCCTCAGAAGTTGAAAGTTGAAGGTCTCAGGGTACCCAGGAGCTGAGCCATGCTCCACCGTTATGGGCCGTGTGGAACAGCTGGGCCCAGAAACCGCCATTTGCTTCTACTACATGGATCCCCTCCAAGGAGGGCCACCCTGCCTGACCTGCAGGCAGCAAGCCTCCTGGAGGCCTCAGGAACTTTCCAGAAGCTTCTGTCAGCTGTGGGAACCGGCCCCTCTCTGCCGACTAGGAATTGGAGAATAAAAAGCCAGGTAACAAAGGGTAGTTATTGATCATATTAAATTATAAGTTAATAAACATAATCTATGCCAAGTAAATGAATCTTAGTCATGTTACTTATACCCATTCCATTGCGGGTCAGTAGTACCAATTCCTTCTAGATTGCCGATAGCATTTTTTTTTTTTTTAATTGCCTTACTCCCCCTACATCCTCTGACTTTATGACTCATGAAGGCATGAAACACCATATTTGTTCAGTCAAAATGTTTTAATTGTTTATGTTTTTAAATGCTAACTTTTGTTTCTTGCATTCCCTTGACATCAGTAATTTTACCCTTGGTATTCCATTGACTTGTTGTACACTACATTGCTTTGCTAATAGTTTTTGTAAGTGGTAATTCAAAGGCAAAAGAAAGGAATTTCTTTTGAGTCTTACTACTACCATTTTAACTTCTTTAGGAGCTTCTCCATATCTATTACTTTTAACATTAATTCTATACACTGATTCACAGCTGTAATCTTCCTGGAAATTACAAAGCTACAAGATTTGTATCAAAGATACCTGATAAAATTTCTGGAAATTAAATCCTGTCATCCTTTGGGGCTCTTCCTAAACATACTCTTAAAAAAATGTGCAAAATATAATCTCTGCTTAGTTGATTAACAAAGTAGCCAATAAAAAACTCCTTAAGTGTAGTATTGAGATGATTAATACAAATTTTGCAACTATTTGTTGATCAACTACACTGCTTTGAATATAAAAGGTGTGCCATACTCAGATGCCCCTAATTCTGTTTAAGGTGTAGTTTCTTGTGAAGGAAGAAGCTGATAGGTATTGGAGGAGTCCCACCTTCCTTCAGTTGTTCTTTTCTCCACACACATCTACATACAAACACGGTTTCTTCTGCGTTGACTCAGTTGTGTGTTTGGCCCAGCTGAGCCAACTGAGTTTAACCCACTACACCGGCAGCAGAGTAACCTAGTCTGACTAAACACAAAGATCTACATAAAAGTTAGCTGTCCTCTTTTTAAAGCATTCAAATGTAATCTTTTTTAGCATTCAAACCATATAGCCCAGCTTTTAAAAGACTGAAAGAAGAGAAACAGCCACAAAATTACGCTTTTATATATAGATACACATTTATCTGTGCACATACTCCCTGCCCCTCCGACACACAGAGGTTCTGTAAAAACTGTTAAACCTGCTAAAAGCAGAGTAGCAAAGACTGCTTGTTTTTCTGTGGTCCTTCTATGACAAGGAAATCTTGTATTCAAACCCTACATATTTTAGACTTTTAAAAGATGCTGTTTGTATGTCATCCATACTATTACATATTTTTATTTTTCAGAGTAAATATCACGTAACTTGATTTGCAGACGGGGAACAAATCTAAAGCACTATTGGTATCACTCAGTTTTCTATGTCTCAAACTGAAATACTGTCTAATTGTCATCTTCTACGAACCATAAAATCTGGAGAAGGCTGATTAACAAAGTCTTCAATCATATGCTTAAACTTCAGGCCTAAGTCTTCCGAGTCCAATTCTACTTGCAATTAAAGCAACTGTTGAGTGATTCAAGACAAACTGGGAATCACTCTGTGAGAGTGGGCAGTTAGAAGCATTTGATTGACTATTTTAGAACTACTCTAAACAGTATAATTTGAAAACAAGATCTAAAGATTTGATCATGAGCTGATGGAACTGTATTTACTTTCCTGAATACTTAAAATGTTTTGATCCCATTGTTTAAAAATGTAACTTTAGTCATGCATTTTAGAAAAAGCACTCATGAAAAGCAAGCCGAAACAGGAGAAAGAAAAAAAACCCAAAGCACTGTTGACATGGAATGTGATGAAATGCAATGCAGACGACCAGACCTAAATGTGCTGGCTGTAGGTAAAAGGACCCTCCCCAAAAATCTTCATTTTAAACTAAACTCTTATAAAAAAAGCTTTAAAAGCAGCCCATCTGTAGATTACAAACATTTTAATAATTTGTAGGAAAGCTGAATTTTGTAGAAGCATTCATATTTTGCAAACATCTTGCCTCCTCTTGCCTTATATGGATATAACCTATCATTTTTTGTAATATCCATCTGTAAATTGTAGAAGACCTAGCTAAACAAATATTGTTTAAATGAAAAAAAGAGAAAATATGTTAAGTAAAGAAAATAACAACACTTTGCTGGTCTTTAACAAATATACATTTTTTATTATGAAATTATGAATATAATGTAAAATAAGCCAAGTCCATGCATAGGCCTTAAACCATTGCCCCCCCCATCTTTTTTTGTGCCTTTAAAATTGCATTTTAACAAAAAACAGTATTATTGACAGTTAAAACTTAAGAAGTCAAGTAAAATATCAACCACACTCTAGTCCTCAAGTGTGTAGGAGACCATACTGGCAAAAAGGGTAAGCCATTAGTTTTGTGTGGCTAAGTGCCATGAATTGGTCAAAAGATCTCTTTCTGTTTTGATGAACACAATGTTACTGAAAACATGCAGTATTTTTCATGCCCTTAGAGGCAAAATTTCAGTTAATCGGAAAACTTTTTTCCCCGCTCCGTCACCAATTGCTAGATATTCAGAGTGTATTTTGATGATATCACCTTACCATTTTACATTGCATATTATGCACTGAACAGCAGTGAATGTACAAATTACATGATATTTTCATATAATAAAGTTACGATCAGGATAAATAATTTGACAGTATATAAAAATAAGAACTTTGTTTCTCTGAAATCTTTTTAAGTGTTCCATCAATGAGGTCATTGAAATCATCACTGAAGTTTCACCTGTGTCATACCACACGGTAGATTTATTTTTTTTAAAAGTATTTCAAAGGTACGCCATGGGTGGGCACCACAACTGAGTGAATTTCTCTTTATAATGAAGTACTTGAAAGAAAAGACAATGCCATGCAGGGGTGGCTGAATGTTCAGGAAGCTCATTATGTAGCTAAGCCGAAGGACAGCTTGAAGGCCAGTTCAACAGCAGCTTCTGTGACTGAGTCATGAAAACAGACATAACACTCCTGAGGTTTTGGATGTAGAATGAGTCTCCTGGAAAAAAAAAAGGGGGAAAAAAAGAAAATCATCATAGGTGTTAGCTTTTTCTCTTCAAGTGTTTGATATATTCTGTTTGTACTCTGAGGTTTCAGTAAGATGGTAAAAACAACTGCTGTGTAAGACAGAAAATTTCTGTGGCTCTCCTGCATTATCTTACTTCTTTCAATACATTAGATTTTTAAATCAAGTTATTCTCTGCTCAGTTCTCAAGACTGTGTATGGAAAGCAGGGAATAGAGAGGTCAGAAGGAATGTGAGGAGCGCAAAGAAAGTGCGGGGTATTAAGAGTATGATTGCAGCACCTTACCATGTCTGCATAGCACAGTGCAGCACCGCAAAGGGTGCCAGCTCTGTGGTGTTAATATGCTAGCACGGTGCTCACCTGAATTCACACACCTATGTTTTACAGCAGGTGGAACATCACACCAATGCAGGTTCCCAGACCCAAGTCAAAGCTACCTCAACTCAATCGGCTCCAGTGTTTCTGTGATGTGCTACATTTAAATTTATTCTTAAGGAGTTCAGCAGCATATTCAAAACAGAAAACTTTGGGAGAAATACAATGATCTGCCTTTTTACTCACCCCACAACCCAATAATTCATTGTTGGTGGTGGTTTCTTCTGATCAGTCCAGTTATCAGGAGAGCACTCAAACAAAACTCCATGTTCTCTTATTAGATCTAGGTCTTCAGCTTCCTTACTGAATTCTGAAATCCCACTGCTTGCTTTTTGCTTTGTCTGTAAAACAATTTGTGTAATGTTAGTATAAAAGGAAATATTTTTACATAAACACTAGCAAATACAAGTATGTGATTTCTTCAGGAATCCTGGATCAATGATATAGCTATCAAAAAGCCAGACTTAGAAGATACAACCAATTTGCTTACATGATGCTTTTCCCCAGTTTTGTTACTTTGGCATCAACAGGCTTTTCCATTGTTGTACAATCTGGAGGTAGACACCTGCTCCCTTTTTTGACTTTTTTTTTTTTTTCCTTCTAGCTGAACACTATTTCTCTAATAAGACATATGAGATCATACAGCTTCCTTAAAAACATGTGTTACAACAGCTAAAGCTCTCATCTTTCACTGTGTGCCTTCCTAATTCAGAACTGTGATAGTAAAGGCTTATGAATAAACTTGGCCAGGCAGGAATTTATTTTTGGAAATCAAGAGTTGAAACACTTCGCTTAGAGTTTTCTCGCTCTTACTTAGTGTAAAAGCATATGAGGTATAGAAGATAAAGACATTTTTGTGTGTTTCATTGAGTTTTTAGGGCTGTGGTTTGCACTGAGCTTTTGAATAAACCTTGTAAAAGTTCCAGGTGTTTCTAACTGAACTCCTGGTACCTTTTTGGTGAGGATCAAACTGTATACACAAAAACTACTTTTCTCTCTTCACTCTGTCTTGGTGCTCAACAGTCCTGTAAGGCCAAAAAACCCTGGGGTATTTTTCACCAGAAATACGAGGGGAAAAAGACTGGAATGAACAGAGAGTTAAACACAGGAGGAATTTTGAAAGGGTTTGTCACGAGTTTAACTTTTCTCCCATTGAAGTCAAAGGAACCTTAGTACTCTTTTGTAAACGTCTATGTAATAATGAAAAAAAACAAGCTTTAAATCTTTTTTTTTCTTTTTTAAGCATGAGAAGTGAGATGAGGTTATGCAAACAGGAGTAAAAATCCCTTTGAAACAAATCTGTCTTTAGACAGTTGTTAAGCCAGGGCATCTCTGGATCTGCCAGTGAAACTTCTCTTCTAATTACAGGATCTGAGAATGAGAAATAAAAGGTTTTATTGAAAAAAAAATCTCACAGAACTTCTGTCTGCCATACGCAGCAGCATAAACCACATCTTTCAATCAGCCTACAACATTGAAGATGTGGAAGCTGAAGGTCTCGAAGAGAAAAGGTGGTCACATTGCCACGAATATCTTGATTTCTCAAAAATGGTAGAAGAAAAAGTAAAATGCAGCTTAGCATGAGAAAAAAAACCCCAAAACACTGCTAATACTTGCCTGAGAAAATGTCTTTCGAACTTCCCTAAACATGCTTTGGATTAAATTCATAAAGCATATTCTAAACTACTGCTAGTTCATAGAGTGGAAAAAATTTCACAATAGATGACTTAACCCTTCCTGTATCTCTCCTTAGTACACAAAATTGTTTCAAATCCTGTTCTTTCTAATACTGCTACTGAAAAAGACTTAAGGGGTATGTTAGTATTCAGTCTAATTAATCTTCCCCACCAAAAAAAATTCCATCATTATTATGCAATTTCCAAGCTGACATTTGTTTATATTTTAGCACATCTTACATGACGTTGAAAATACTCAAGAAAAATTATGTATTAAGAGGGGATATTTGGTAGAACTATGAGGGTCTGTACTTCCATACGCATTAAAACTTCTGATTTTATTTAAGAGTAAGAAAATACTAAGATGATGATGAAGAAAATGAGCCCACAGCTGCTTATTACATACAGTGACATATATTTTCGGCTTTAAAACTGCAGGGCTTATTTTTGATCAATGTAAAATTTATTCAAAATTTCTGTACACATTTAGAAGTTGAATCGTGAGTTTTCAGTTCTCAAAAAGTGAGGCAAAATTAATTATTGATCAGTTTACAGTAATTTTGCATTATTGGTGCAATTCTCTGAATCCTAAACTACAACGGTATTTAGCTGATGTCAAAGAATAAGCAGTATAAGAGTACATTTCTATATTTACTTTTTTGTCACGTACTATCAACAAGGAAAACCTCTACTCATTCTTTTTAGTTTTCCTCATGTCATAATGCAGCCTGCCAATTTTAGCATTAATTGTTGGAGCCAACATGCAAAAACTACCCCAAATTTATCTAAAAGACAAACTTTGTTATGCAGCACACGTTCAACTAGTATTTCTGATTTTCAGAGCAGAACGAACCCAGCTGCTGCCTAGCATGCTTGCGTCTGAAGAAGCCAGAAAATCACGTGCTGAGCTCGCTGTGACCAAAACACAAGTTTTGACTTCCAAGTGTGAGTCCTTCACTTTTTATGAGCTACACCTAACGGTTGAATGGTTTCTTTTTTCACTTTTGGTGTGAACTATAAACTGTCTATTTAACAGTTGTAACCAAAGGCAACCTGGTAAGAAATACTTGCATATTCTCTCTGCTTGCTTTTGGGCTTCTACATCTCCCAACAGAAGTGCCCAAAATACATGATTCATTGCCAAAGTCCTATTCAGCCAAACCTCAGCGTCACGTGACATTGACAGAACAATCCACCAAATTAACCTATTTTTATAACACTTAAAAATTCCCAGATGATTTGCAAGGCACATCGGTCTAATGAGAAGCGACTTTTTCGTAAGTTCAAGAAAACATTAAGAAAAATTATACTGCTATTTGCAAACTCCATTCATTCAATTTCTACTGCTATTTCCCATTTCTCATTTAATTCACTTGGACTGTCACTTCAGGATCTAAAAAAATGCAACTGATAGACAGTATTCCACTTAGGTTTATAGTTAATTATTTCTCTTTTCCAAAAGGACTAAACAGGTCACAAAATTAGCAGAGATGAAGTGTTATCCTAATTTGGTTCACATCAACAAAAATCAACTGTGCAATTAACAAACCAGACTTTTAATAAAATACAGTGGCACTGAACATAAAATGTCTGATCTGAATGGAGTATCTTGTAAATTGATTCTTATACCTATTGTTTAGATTTCTGCATTACTACTCCTGCTTTACTCCAGATGGATCGTTTGGAGTAAACAGAAATTTTTCATCAAACACAAGGCAGTACAGTTGCTGACATCTGTCAGCATTTTTAAGTCTAATCTAAATGCCAAGTACCCACATAAAGCTCTGGCAGCTTGGATCAGGCTTCAGCCCAAGTCTAGAAGCAAGGCTTGAATTGGTATCTTTGTGAAGGGAAAAAGCCTTACCTATTCTGGCATCCCACCTAATCTAAAATCCAAGAGATCTGGCAGCATAATGAAAAGGAATCGATCATTATAGCCAGTCTTCTTCTGGATGGATATCCACATGAACAAATGATTACAGACATTAGTGGATGGCAAATGTATAAGCACCTTTGGTAGCACAGTAAGAAAATACTATATTGGAGACGCCGAGTATTTATTTTGAGGGCATTTTTGGTAGGAGAGCATGCCATAATTGCATGCATACCTGGATGGTCTGAGAAAGAACCTGCCCATAAAAGTAGAAATATCAGGAACTTTCAAAACAACCACACATGTGCAAATACACCTGCTAGTGAACTATTTAAATAATGAAGTGAAAACAATCTTGAAATACTGAGTTGAGAATGTAAATAGAAAAACAGAAAACAAAGCTTCCATACTTCTTTCCTCATGGACTGCTGAAAAATGGAGCGAATTGAAAGACAGCAACGATAGAAATTCTCAATTAACTGAGGGTGGATGGAGCCACCGAGCTGTGCTACTTCTTTGTGAGTTGGAGTAATAAAGATTCCTTGCATTGTTTCCAAAGATAGATAGTGGAAGAGGGTATTCTCAGGACCAGATGTCAACCTTAAAAAAACAGGAGAATTAATATAAAAATAATTTTGAAAAAAGTTTCAGTTAAACAACATATACTTTTGTTTCTTAAGACAGAATTGTTTTTCTGGTAACTACAATAGAGTACAAAAACGGATACAGACATTCAAAAGGCGCCTATTCCTACACCAAGGCAATCCTGCTAATTTGGACTGTTAATAATTAAAAAAACAAACAAACAAACAAAAGCCCTATTGTTGCACTTGTGTACTCAAAAATTCTCACCAAAGAAAGTAAAAGGAAAGGAGAAATAAAAGCTTGGGGAGGTGGAAGGAGAGCTTTCTTTAGAGCTCAAAGAAAACAGCAGAGCAGGCTGTGCTGTCACAAGCAACAAGTGGGAACTGGGAAGATCATGGCTTCTTTGTCCATTCTACGCCTACCCAGATATACCAGGGAGGCATAAGGTATAGGTATGGTCCAAAATCTCTTTTATTTGAACTTCCAAGGTCTCATATATGTGGGATGTGCATATATTCTACTGACATATTCTTGAGAAATGGTGGTCTTTTCTAATTAATCTCTCCATTTAAGAGCTTCAATTTTCAGAATCCTTGCATAGGGAAGTTTTGGTTAGAATAAAATTATGCAGGAACTTGATCCACATGATCATGAAATACTTAATAAAAAAATTTCTTACTTGATAGCATTAAGAAGTTCTGTATCTTTCTCTGAAAGGTTCTTTTTGAGGCTTCCTAAATGAAATGGATTTGGTATGGTATGCTTTTTTCTAGTGGCCTGAAAAACAAGCAGACAGACAAACAGAGAAAACAGCTAACAAAAGAACACAATCAAACCAACTAATCGCCTACTTAGAAGAAGATAATGTAGCATTTTTTGAAAGGCCCAAACGGTTGCATCAACTTAAATAAATATATTTCATAGGCTATTTTAGACTAAAACGGTTTAGAAGCAGTTGTACAACTGTACAGTAATTAGTTCTGATTTATGTTTACCCCATTATTATTTTGGGTATATTCTCCAATTATTTCTGCTGATTCCATCACAGTTGTGCCCCCTTTAGCCATGTGAAAAAAACCCCAAATATTTACAAGCAATGATAAAATAAAAAAAGATGATGACTCTGAGACTGACCCAAAGCATCCCAAGGCAATAGAATTATTTTCTACTAAATTCAGGGGCTCTTACGTTTAGTCTTTTATAGTATGCTTTTTTAAAAAAAAAAAAAAAAAGGTACTTGAGTGAGTTATTAAAAGAATTGCCACCTCCCCCAAGCCCACCAGAATCTTCTGAATTCTCTGTGTCTTTGTTCTCAGACCTGATCCACTACAGACTGTGGATTACTGCTTTCCTCTTCCGCAGGACCTTCACTCCCGTAGTCAGGTCCTCCACTGTTTCTCACAGGGCTTGGCTTACGTGTCATTAAGGAAGAGTCACCAAACAGGGTCCTTTTGCTTGCTGGAGTGGTTAATGATTTGGAAGTACTTTGTAGCTTACTTAGGATGGGTGAGGTGGTCAAGCTCTCCAGTTTGTCACGTGTTGCAGGAAGGAACCAGTCAGCACAAGATAAAGGTGGAATGGAAGGAGAATCTAGCCTTTCCTCTATGCTGGCATCTATTCCTTCCAATTGAAGTATAGTGGCTTTGACCTGATCTACATATATACAGTCTGGTCCTGGATTCCCAACAGCTTTTGATGCACAGCCTCCTGCTTCTAGCAGGACACACAGCATAAAGTGTCTCTGTAAACATGGAGGTAGCAACATTAGCCTTTGGTTTAATATACAGTATGTGCTGTATTGTATTTATATCTCATCTGATACTTGGGCAAAATACAGCACTATATTCAACACTCCTTTCTCATCTCCAGAGGAGTTTTTTCTAATCAAGTCACGTCCAAGGAGATCTGTTATCATGTTATTCAATCAAGCTATCATTTACATAATCATTAGTTGTTTGCTTTAAAAAAGTCCACAATTAAAAAAACCCCTCATTTCTGAAATTGTCTAAAAATACAAGATGATGAAAATAAAAACATCTTCAACAGAAGTGAAAAGGCATAAAAGTAACGCAAATTTATACATAAACTTGCAAGCTTTACAAATGTATAAATAATGCTACTCTGAGAAATTCCACCCACTGAAACAGCTCTAATATGAGTATTTTGTAAAATTACTAAGTAAAATGCATGGAAAGTTTTGGTCTTAACAATAGGCAACACACAACAGCAAAACGGAGCAGAAGAGAAGGGGCGTACTGGAAACATTAACTTACCAAGCCAACTATCAGTAAAAAGTATCTTGCTTCAGGTTCCCTGTATCCTGTAAAACTTGAAGCTTCACATGGCTGGATATGGTGATGTGGAAATACTTCCCGCCATATCACTAACTGACCAATCTTCTGTTCTGCTGCCAAGGGTAACAGACAATAGTGCCGACAATATAAACCTATATCAATAAGATCTTCCTTTGGCAAGTGATTACCAATCAAGTAACCCTTAATTAAACACAGAAAAGGAAGTGCATTCAGTAAGAAATACAACACCAACACTTATCACTTAAGAGTACTTTACATATAGAGATATCCATGCTCTACATGCATTGAGATTGTAAGTTTTCTGCCCAGAGACTGTCTTTTTGGTATACGGTTGTACAACAGCTAACACTGAGCTTTTGCACCACATCTGAAGAATAAAAATACTGAAATATAAACAAATAATACATCAGCACATATGCATATTTGCATATATGCAAATTAGCAGAGGCAAGCTGGGAAACGCATTGCTTTAACACCTTTAACACCTAAAACAGCTACAGAGTTAAGGTGCTTTAATTCTCATTTCCTGCCTACCAAAAATACTGAGCTTTCACTGGAATTAATAACATTTCCAAAGATATTTAGTACAACAGTGTTTCTAGCACTAAGGGCATTACAGTTAAAGCACTGTCATGGCAGATACTTTGTAGTGCCGTTTGTGCTAAGTTTAATCTCATAACACTACCAGCATAAAGAACAACTTCATGACAAAAATCCTTAAAATGTAAGCTTCCTTAAAGCAAAGGCTGTTATCTTCCTCTTTCTTTATACTGTTGAATACACTGTCTATATTTAATAAACACATTTACAAATGAGGCTGATGTCAATCCAATTTCTCAAGTCTTTCATTTAAAGACAGATTAAAGATAGATCACTTATTCTCTTTCTTAAAAAATAGCAATGAACAAAAAAATTTCTATTAGAGTATCAAACAGTCTTACTGGAATTGACTCTTATTACTGTCTCTCTTCAAACCTTGGATCATACATAGCAAAATTCCCATAAGACAGTTTCAAACAAGTATTTTGTTCTTACTAATCATATAGTACATATCACTTCCTGGCATCAATTTTTTTCTGTTACAGTGTTTGAGTTTTAGGTCTGTTACTAGAAATACACATTTTAAGCAATCATACTTTTTTTTCATATTTGTGAGGTTCTGAAAAGAGTTACTCCATGACTAGGTTAGATTTCCAGATGCATTTTCCTAATCTTTAGGCCTTAATCACTAATACTACCTTGTAGAAGAGACAAGAGCCCATGATCATATATAATCTTCTCATGTCGTAATAATCTTCAGACTGTAAGGGAAAAAAGCATGGTATAATTTTTAATTCAAAATTGTTATTTTATTGACCAAATCCAAGTAAACTAATTCCAGTCAATTGTAATCAATATCTTATTTGATCCTTCCATTTTTGACCACTTCTTATTATCAGTACAGCAGTTAATACTGACCAGTTAAGTGAAATACCAAGTTTTTAGCCTCTATTATTGATTTTCATGTCACTACAATTTTCTCTAACAATTTTCATCTCAAAGTAACAAATTTCCTGTTTAGTTCTTATCTGTCCGAAAACTACTTTGTTGGGATATGCTAATTCTCAGCGTTCTTAACAGCAAAGTAGCTGAAGCATAACTACTGGCACCAGAGGCCCTCCTAGAGTAAAACTTCCAAGTCAAAGCATTTTTTCCAGTATTTGACATTTTACCCAAAATATACCCATTCATTGATCTTTTAATTTAGATGCTCAGTGTTCTCAGATTAGTAACACTATCTTTAGTTGGATATAGCTTATTTTAAACAAAGTGGGTACAATCAATTTCTGTGCAAGAAACTGCAACTTGTAGACAATGCTTTCTGTAAGTAATCATCCAGGTTGTTTAGTACAGTAATTTTTTTTTTTAAGTTCATTTGCAAGATGGACTATATGTCTTCCTAACTTGTATTTTAAGTTTTAAGAATCATTAAATGTCTTTTGTAATTAAGAATATGTATGTCCCAAATTGCTATGCTAAATATGTGATCAAAACAAGCTATCTTTATGCTCAATTATAATATATCTATAAAGAAAAGAATTTAAAAATAACTGTTCTGGAACATGAGTTTAAGACAGCTCTCTCATTAGAAATTAAAACTGAAATTTCAATATTAACACCTCACTGTCCTATACAGCGCAGTGAAGAGCATGCATAGCAAGTGATACATAAGTAAATTACTATTTGCTCCTTTATCAGTATTAAAAATATTCATAACTTGTAATTGGTTTCTGTAAACCGGAAAATTAAATTCTCAGTGCTCCATAGAAGTTTTCAGGTTTATTCACAATTCCTTAGGAAGGAGAGAGTTTTCTATATGAAAAAAAGAAATGTAAAAACAATCAGCTATGTTGAAATCAGTGTCCTTGTAGACATCACATGGACTTAAATTACAGTAAATCATAGGTTTTCAGTGACTAATACTATAGGATAATACAGTTATAGTGTTAATCATGGAGGAAAATTCAGGATAAACAGAATGGGTAAAATTGAGCCATCTTAAGAGTAATACAGTATACCTTTACTTTGACTCCCACTTGATTAAAAAAAGCGGAGTGTGGAATTAGTGCTTTTTCAAACTCCATGACATCAAGGCAAAGAGATACCGTGCAATGCAAACAACAAAAATAAAACTTTTACCAGCTCTGCAAAGTCAGCCGCTTCTAGATCACTCAGTGCTGTGTCAACTTCCATCTGAAATATCAAAAAAGTGCATTTTAATAGAGATTCCCACACATTAACTTACAATAGCAGCATAGTTTGCTCTAGCTCAGAAGATTAGGATTCACAAGTACAAAGTGAATGGTCAAAAATTTGCACATACTTTTCAGTGGTAATATCAAATATCAAGAACACCTCAATTCATCCGATTAAAGAAAAATCCTTCTTAATTGCTGTGTACTTCCCTCTTTTTGAAACTGTAGAATTTCTCTGGTTGTGTGCCTGCTGAGCCCACTGTTCGGTATAAAGGAGATGTCACTCTTACTTTCAGCATGCTTTAAAACATGAGGCCTAGAGATTACCCTGTGAAGGCTAGAGACAACTCTGAAATCTGGCAAGCTACCATATCCAGCTGAGTTATTAGAAAAATCTTTTTCACGATGGATTTAGTTTTTCTCTCTATGGAAATCGGCAAAACTTTCTCACACATTATCTTTGTTCTATGGAAACCACTTTAAGCTTGCTTATTTCTCTCTAATTACAGGAGCTGTTGGTTAGTATGTTTTACTAAAAATACTTTCTTTTAAAGAACATAGTACTAGACGCTGAAGTTCATGACATAAATGTACTACTTAATGAAAAGAATGTAAACCTCATCATTACAAACTTCTTGGGCTGTATTAACAGGCTGCCTCTAATTGAAATACAGCCAGTTTTTCAGAGAAACGTCAGTGAGGCTGCTGGCAGTCAACAACTAACCAGTCTCTCAGCTTTTCCCCAGTTAAAATTTAAATGGCTTTCTTCCCAACAAAGAATTGATATTTTTAGTTTTATATTCCTTATAGGATATAAACATCTTCAAACTTAACTGGAAATTTCACCTGCAGCAGCAACAATTTTTTTCTGGAAAATGTGTGGAAAGCAGTGTCTGTATCATTAATATCAACTACGTTGTTTGCTAAATACCTTTAAAACCTACAATTTTGCAAGAAAGAAACAACCTGCAAGCTAAACTAGAGAACAAAGCATCACAGAGTCTCTACAGAAACTTGAAAGAAAAAGAAAAAAAAAAGCATGGAGGAAAAAAAAAGTTTATCACCAAATAGTACAAGAAAAAAGTGTCATTCCCTGGATAGGAAAAAAATGAGAGATATATATAAGGTTTCTGACTGACCATATTCTACAACTATATGTTGCATAAATGTTTTATTCCCTTCAGTTATGGAGCATGGATCTTGCAAGTGAGTGTTACAGGACTATGTGTGCACCTTTGCATTTTCTACCTGGATAGTAGATTTAGCTCTGGAGTTAGGACATGCAAGAAACTTTGCTGAGACACTCCACAAATATGTACATATGTAGCTAAAATATATATACCAGCCTGTTCATAGATATGTATTATAAAGCAGAAATCTGACTAAAATCGTCACAAACACATTGGCCTCAAGCACATTTAGCAAAAATGTATCTAGACATATACTACAGGTGAAGGTGGAAAGAACTAAATCATTATCAGTCTGCTATTAAAGATAAAAGAGAAGACAATTCATATTAGGGGGAAAAGAGAGAGAAGGCCACACCAGCAAGCAGAAATGTGTTTGGTAATGAACAGCACTGACTGATGCATAGCTTGCAATGTCCATGGCAACTTTTATTACTGAATAGTAGTAAACCTGAAAT
The DNA here is from genome assembly GCF_000687285.1 of Phaethon lepturus. Lineage (NCBI taxonomy): Eukaryota > Metazoa > Chordata > Aves > Phaethontiformes > Phaethontidae > Phaethon > Phaethon lepturus. The sequence continues at coordinate 25,655 of NW_010514297.1, forward strand.
AATTCTGCAAACCCCATCAACAGTAAAGCTGAAAGACTGACCACTTCATCCCTTCCCCTCCGAAAATTGTACATGAGATCTTATTAAACATAAGAAACCCAGAAAAGTCTTAGTTAATATTATCCTCAAATGAAGACCCTCTAAATTAAAGTATATGCCACTGCAGGAGCAAGGTCATTTTGAACATCCAAACTCAGGTCTTCTGCAGAGCCATTCTGAGAAGCACTTTCCATTTTCCATTGTATCGCCTCTCTACTTCCAGTGCATACAATGTTAATTTCTGTTGTTGTTGCTGATGAAGTAAGTGTGGATTATGGAGTTTATGGTCAACTCAGATTAGAATCATTGTCTAATAATTAAAAGTAGCCTTAATTACGTTATCTACAAGCTTACAAATATTTTGGGTCTACCCATGAAAGAAAAAACTCTGTTTAAAACTTCCCAGCTGTTTCCTTTGCATTAAGTCATGGAAAATACTCATTAAAAAACAAACTCTACCATGACAAGACTACCATATTCTAAGCATTATTCCATCTTAATGCAACATTTTTTTACAAAATTTCACAGGAAGAAAAACTGCCATACACCTATTGACTCAAATAGAATATGCTAACAACTCTTCACATGATATGGAAAATAACTTCCTAGTAGTGGAGCTGAAAATATTTAAAAATCGCAAAGGCAAAAACGAATCCTAGATTCACTAATGTTCAAGAGGATGGAAAATGAAAATGCAGTGAATCTGTCTTTCATCTACTTTAGGCCCTGAAGTGAAATGACTGATAATCTAAAGGGGCCATTGTGCCTTACTACAATGCCCGGTATCTAACACATCTTCAATGAAGGACAATATATACTATATTACTAAATTGCGATTTAAGTATATGCACTGTATGGAAAATTACCTTCTCAATTGAAATAAAAGATATTAAGAGTTTTTTATGTCAAATGAGTGCTCTAAATACAAAAAGAGGTCCAATTTTACAATATGCCTGCCTCATTAAAGGCCAGCAGATTTAAATAGTAATTAGCTACTTAGTCATGTTCTTTGAATGAGACTGCATTTCATTAAATACCTACAGTGTAGATATTCTCTATTTGAGCTAGTCCTTTCACTTCAGGTTCTCTTCATAGTTAATGCAGATGAAGCCACAGGAGTCCTGAGGCATGATTCATCTAATACTAAAGTAAACAGCTGAAGTCGGGCAGTTGAATTACTATTAAAGTACCAGATTTTTCCCATTAAATAATAGGAAGAGTTCAGGATTAGAACCTCAACTGTAGTCATTTTTATCATAGCTCTAAAAGAAGGCGAGATGGATGCTATACCAAGTCACTACAAATAAAGTGAAGAACCTCATTTTTAATCTTATTTTGCTAGGAGGCTAAAAACCTCATTAGGAAAAAACCTACCTCTATAGGATTAAAATAAGAAGCATTAATAAAACCTACAAGGGAATAACAACTATTAATACTGATGAGATTACAGAAATTGGAAGAAGAAAAAAAAGCCATGAGAGCGCCCTTGAGCCCTGCTTAAATTTTTGCAGTAGTGCTCTACAAAATAATTTCTTGGGGATGCTTTATTTATCCAAGTGGACTGTACCATCTTCCAAGACTAGAGCTTTTCATTTAAGAAAACAGAGGAAATGGGGGGGTGAAGGATGGAGGAGGAAAAAAAATTTCAAGAAGAAACAAAAAAGGAGACCTTTTATCTATTTTATCTTTTATCTATTTCTATTCTGGGACTATAAAGTCCCAGAAGGTCTTTCTGATGAAAAACTTAAGAGCAATCATTTCATGATCACCAGGTCTTCAAAGTACATTGATTTCTGTACTTCCAGTATAATTGCAAAAAAGCTGCAAACTACACCTAGCAAGAGCCAGTTATCTACACCTGAACCTACAAAAACATGTTCTAGCAATGCTTTATGTGGAACACGTAACCCTTGGGCAGTGATGCTAAATCACTTCATAACAAAACTCTAACATGAAAACAGAAAAAAACCTGGAAACTACAAGCCCTTTGAATGAGTAAGCGAAGTCTTCTGCTTTGTTTCTGAACACATGCATACACAGTTGTGTTATTAAAGAATACATTTGCCAGCATAATTAACACAGGAACTTAAAAAAAAAAGAGATTGAAAGATTATGTGGATAACATAACAGAAAGAGAACCATATGAGAAAAAAACATTTCAAAGAAATTTTCTGTACGTAAGACACAATCATCAGCTTTTTTGCTAAATGTAATTTCATAAAAGTTTTCCCCTGCATTAGCTGAGGTTGTACCCTGTTCACTTTGCAGACCTACTACATTAATAAAAGGTATTATAATAAGCTTGTCTGCCAACTACTGTACAGCACAGCTAGGACTTGCTTATCTATGCAGAGCCAAACTGTGGTGGAACTATGTTACAGAATCTGCCACCCAGTAAGCCAAAGTTTTTCTAGTTGTAAACCCTGTCGCAGACTTCGTTTTGCATTACTCAATCTGAATTGTTTTCATTTTGTGTAAGTCAAATAAATACATAATTCCAAATAACACCATGTATTTCTGAATAAATGAAATATGTGTTGGTCTTACAACTCCACTGCTGAACTCTCCTTGGGATTGTTTTCTCTTGTGCAGAAATTGTTACAATTGTTTCAAATTGGAGAAATACCACCTTTATGTATTTTGGTCTAATAACATCAATTCTATAGTGTATATGAAAAACCACTTCAGAGAACACTTATCAGGGATTATGTGTCACACATATATAACATCCATTATTTTTATTTTAAAAATATTACTTTACTAATAATTATCCTAATGATCCCTATTTTAACTACTTAAAGTCATGAAAATGAGGTTTAAGACTTAAAGCTATAATGTTCTTTACTGTGATCTAGCTTTTGTCTTACTACTGCTTAAAACACAACTCCATTTCAAATTGGGAGGTAACCAGACACAGTGAAATGGTGCAGAAAAGCTCTACCTGTATGGTGTCAAACAAACGACGTATGGATATTTATTTTGATTCTGCGATGGCCATTTATAACTCTCCTAAATTACAAATTACACGTGGGCTTCTGGAGTAATATTTTCTACCTGGACAAATGCTTAAATGGTCAAACTCAAACATAAACCTAAGTACCAGCAGCTGCTTTCCCTA
>NW_010514297.1:28842-40421 GCF_000687285.1 Phaethon lepturus
TTAGAGATGTGTGTGCGTGCGTGTATATATATTTTAACTAAATTTTAATTCGTTTGTCATCACGTTCTCTAAAGTCACCAAACTACACTCATAATAGCAATCTGTTTCCTGTAGGTCTGATTGTGTAGTTCCAAACCTAAATAAAGGATCCTGTAGGAAAATGGGTGGTCTGGGATGAGCAAAGTGCTTATGTAAATGACACTGCAGCAGCAGAAGATACCTGCATCAATTTTCTGGCCTCTCATATACAAGTTTTTCTGGAGAGATCCGAAAATGACATTACCTTGATTTCCTGAGGCAACGTCAGCCAGCGCAAGCCTGGGAGATTGTCTAAGAATAACGCACTGCAGGTATCATAGTGCTGAGCACTGGGGCTGGCGTTTGACTTGAGTCTTGCAGGCTGAAGCGCACGCTGGAAGAACAGGTTGAAAAAATGATCCAGGCGAGAAACATTTTCCACCTGGCAAAAAGCACTGAACAAACATGAGCTCCAAGTTAGAAAAACATCAAGAAACTTGTAGCTTGTTTATATAACCCTCTGTGCTATAGAAGTCTCTTTACAGCATGATACTACATTTGGATTTTTTTTCTTAACATTCATTTTAAACGTGAAAAAACCCACTAGGCTAATATCCAGGCAGTACCTACAAACAAAGAAAAAACTAAAGCAGTATAGTATTATAGTAGATGTCTTAGAGCAACTTAAGATGAGACAATGATCAGCTTCATCCTTTTGGAAATTAAGATTATTGTTTTTCTTTATGGCATACACACTTTAACCCTGAATCAGATGCAAGGATATGAACAGCCTACCTTGGCAATTTTATTTAGGTTACAGTCAGACTGAAAGTTTTCTGGGTGATTTCCAAACGCAGAGACAGTCACTCTGCCAAATAAAGTTGAGAAATCTGGAGTGTTTACTTTATGAAAAATGTAACACCAATTTATACGTACGCTGTACAAATGGTGCTTTAACACAAATGATAACATTTGCAGAGTGCTGTTGACATCGACAGTGGCTTAGATTATGTGAATGATTTAACCTAATCAAGGACAAAACTTCCTGAAGTAACAAGGACTGTTTAAGAGAGTCTTACTAGTGTTACGACTGAAACAAAAAGGCAAGAACAGAATTCTATTTCTTATACAAGTGTACAGGAACATGCAAAGAAATTCCATGTAAACATTAATGCTACTAGCAGTCTTTTTCAGTGAGCATCAGTGAAAAATTAGTGACTGAAAAGAAAATACTTTTGAAAGAACTCACCTGTCTAGAGAACCGTACATAAATTTCAAGGTCCTGACAACATCTTCAATCATGTTCCTCAGCTGAGCAAGTGGCACACTAAAAAAAAGAACAATTCAAATGTACAGCTATGTTTATAACATCTTTACTATAAATAAGCCTAGGCATCTTGTGAAGAGCCCTATTCTTAAGTAGTGATATAGTGCAAACAAACAGAAAAAAAAAAATTCTTCATCGGACTGCCCATGATGACACAGACAGTAGTAAAGCTGGAAAAAAAAAAAAGTCCTCTGAGAACCCATAAATACATAATATTACTGCTGTTATTCAGTAGTCTCTAATCAGGACCTGACTTTACCAAACACATAGTTACTGTTTTCTAGCCTATATGTATTTCTGAGATTTAATAAGACCTTATTGCCTTCAGAGGAAATTAAAAAGAAACTGTAACAATGGATATAAAAAAAGATGCAAACGAAATCAATCAAAAAAGTGGAATCACAGGCATAGAGACTAGTTACAGTAAAGAGAGTACACTGTAAGCCCTCCCTTTCTTGCTTTTTAATAGAGTACAATTTGAGGACACATAATAGGAAACAAAATTAAATTAAAAGAAAACAAAGCATTTTATTTGAAACTCACTTTTCTTCAGGAAGGCCAATTACAAGCAACTTGTCAGATTCTTTCCAGTAAACAACTTGAACCAGTTTTCCACATAAGAAAAGGGAAGAACTAGAAAAATTAAACCAGAAGTACTTCTGTTAACACTATGAAGTCCTAAAAGACCACCATTATAAGCCAGAATGATATGTATTTTATATGCAAAATCTTAAGCTTATGTATAATCACATGCATGCAACTGGGCTTGGTAATTATATTAATTATTACAGAACTCAAAGACTCTCTGATTTCTATCCCAAACAGATCAGGCCAGTAGTAACAACGTTTTCAAGTATATAAAGGACAAACAGCTACTGAAGCTCTGCAGTCATCTTTGGAATGATCCAGATGCTATTTAAAGGTCTTCCTGCCTAGCTTTTAACACAATCAACTTAGAAAGTGAATGCCATTTCAGATCACAATGAGGTAACCAGAGTTACTAATGAAGGTTCCGAACATAGTAATTACTCACAAAATCTTTTAAAAAGACTCCACACAGGTTTTGAAAACAAGCTCAAGAGGTATTTGAACATATTACTTGAGTGATAAACAAGCTTGAGCTCTCATTCCATCTCCTTTCTATAGGAAATTGCTCTACAAAGCTCAGCAAAAAGACAGAGACAACTTTCATTTGAACCACAGAGTGGATTAGAATATGAAACAGAGTTAGACCCAATGTTCTAGTTAGCAGTAAACCATATGTTAGGTACCAGATTATCAGATTAAATGTACTGATTGCTGATAAAACCAAGGTCTGTAAATATCTCAAACACTAAATTTATAGCAAAACCCCACCGTTCTTGCTATCATGCTAGAAATTTTAAGTAACAAAATAACACTGCTGCAAAGTAAAAAAAGGGTAACTTTAGTTTAAGCTTGAAAGATTCAAGAATGTAAATTTTTAGGATATGGCTCCATGATTAACTTGCTTCACGGATTCATTCATACTGTAAAATTGACGGTACTGAATAAAACACTGTAATTTCTTTAGTTAAGAAATACCTTAGTATTTCCGCAGGTCACCAAAACATTTCAATCCTTCATGTAACCAAAAGTGCTTTCCAAACAAAACAAATTATATATTTATAATGCAATTAACTACAAAGAAATAAACATCCCCGTCCCAAAAGACACACAGTCACGTGGAGACACAACAATCATAATTTACTCTTCTGATAGAAAAAGCTTCATAGGAGAGCTGGGGATTATCTAGTATATTTTTTGAAGACATGAGACAGTCCACAGAGACCAGCAGAGTGCTTTTATATTTTTAAGACTCAAAAATGGGAAATTGAGAACCTTAACAGGAAAGGTGAATCTACATTACCATGGATTTCTGTATTGTTTTTCTGATGATACCATAGGTATAGAACAAACAATGGATTGATTTGTCTTTTGGATGTGTTTGAAAATCTGGACATGTCCAAAAATGCTTTTATATGGCAGAATTTTCATTAATAGTGCATAAGCATTTAAGAGGAATTAACATACCTCAGTGCTAATTAATGTGGCATTGCCTTACAATCCCGGTACACGCACAAGACCAAAAGCCTGTGTTTGACATCTGCTGCTAAAGGAGTCAATCTACATTCCTACTGATCACTAAATCAGCAACATGACTTTCAGTAACTTATTAGCTAGAAAGTTATAAGCATGGTTAAAGCACAGTGTTAAAACTTCTTACTCAAAATAGTAGGATGCCAGCAAGTCTGAGGAAAAAAAAATTAAAAGAAACAAATGTAAACATAAGTAAATTAACCAGTATTAATTTTCTGGTAAGAAAAAATATTCAAAAGCACTTCAAGAACTCCTTTTAAGGAAAAATTTATCAGTGGAAAATGAACTTAAATGTATTAAACAGGCCTTTTGCCTTTCGAGGAATTCCTTATTATTGCCAATGCTGTTCACTACTGTTTGCACTTTGTGTTCTTAGGCCTGAAATCCCATTTACATTTGGCTTTTTTATTCCCATTCAGGTCTTGTGTCTGATACGCAAGGCACTGATGTGCAGAAGAGAGTCTTGCCCGACACCCCCAAGAGATGTAAACTTATATACTGATTCTCAATGGGAAAAAACTGAAAAGTGATACTCATTATCTCAGTTCTAATTATTCCATCAGAAAATCATCTACCTTTAAGTACTCAATAATCTGTTGACATATCTCCACCACCCCCATGCTGCTCCAAAAACTCAGGAGTCATTTGTATTAGACTTCTTACTAGAGTCCTGGTCTGTGGATATAAAGATCTTCCAGGTGTTGCAAGTTGAATGTGAAATAGAATTAATTTAAAAGTAGCAGGCACTCATAAATTTAACTGAATTACATTTTATATTTATTTTTTTTTTTTAATTTGATTAACACTGTTGTAGAATTTCCAGTCTGCCCTAGCACAGTGCCACAGAATCCCAATTTAGATAAGGACTTTTTTAGGACATCTAAAAAGGATCTAAAAAAAATTTCACCCAATCCTAGTCATTACCACCCATGACAAAGAAAGTGCCCCAAATCAATGTACATCCAGGCTGAGCAGTCCAACTTCAGGCATGCTGTTCTAGTTAAAACATTACTGCCTAACACATACAGTCACTCTTGTTTTGTCTAGAGCTTGATGCATGACCCATATGTGGTTTTCTCTACACATATGTATAAAAGTAGTAATACATTACATTTCAAATGCTTTTACCTGATAATCTGGGTACCAGTAACACTTTCCAGTATGTCAGATAGTGTGAGAAATATTCCTCTCACACTTTTCAGTTTTTGGGATGCTTCTGATATGGGGTACTGATACAGAATTTCTTGCTGTGAAGAAAGTTAGCTGTTAGTTAAGCAAAGCAAAAGCAAAACCAAAATCACACCAAAAAAAATCCCCAACAAACCCCAGAAAACAACTGTTTTTCCTGGCTCTTTTTTTTTTTTTTTAAAACATTGAGGCTTTTATCATATACTTTCACATGGTTTCAACACAAACAGTGGTCTGGATGGGCATACTGGAAAGTTCCAAAATGCACATGAATGTTTCTGACAGTTTTAACTTTTCTATTTTATAGAAAAGTAGGACTTATTTAGGATCATTATTATATGGAGAAACATAAAATGATAAACAGTGTGGCCACTGCACTTTACAGCTTGAAGTACATTGTTAACAGATCTGATTCCAAGAGATAGCCAGTATTTGTATGATTCTTCCAATATTTAAATTGTCATTTAAGTCATCATCAAACATACAGCTCTTTAAAACCAACAATAAGAATATGAAAACTCCAATTGCTCTATATAACCCTACCTAATTGCTTTACATATATAGCACAAAATATAACTGAGGTATATGCTCAAACAACATACACACCATTAACAATTTTATCACCAAACCTCTGACCATCTGTGTCAGCATACTCTTAAAGAGGTCATCTTGAAACTGAAGATCAGTAGCGATAAGTATTTGTGACAATTATTTTTCTTTTTCTAACCATTTTTAAAAAATAAATTTTTAATGTAAGCATTAAAAAAAAATTCTATTATTTCAGCAACCATAAAAATACAGTAATAAGCAAACATACGATTCCCCCAGATTTGTTGCTTTCTGACAAATCATGATGGCTAGAAATAATGCATGTAGTGTTAAGCATATCCAATGCAAGTGGTATAGTAAATTATCTTTCTACAAACAAAAGAAACACAGACATGATTAACTTTCCTATTTATGTCACTAAGCACATCCAGCCAGCGCCAACACTCATTAGAAAATTTTCCTTCATCAAGATTAAAAGAATGTAAAGTTTCATTACAGAAGGACCTGACAAACTCCTCATTCTTATCCAATTTAATTAGCTCTATTTTCAAATACTCATTAGTGACAAGGATTTTGTTCTTGAATCAATCCCTTAGCTGGAAAAAAACCTGCTATTTTCTAATTACAGAACTACAAAGGGCTAGAAAGAGCCTTTTTTTCTCCTGACTATGAACTGGGGCCTTTACACAAAATTCATTTGAGAATTATCTGTCCACTTTCCCAGGGAAAGAAAAGACAACTGTAACAAAAGGTCATAGCTGTATCATATATATTAATGAGTTAGCAAGGTTCAGCACATACCACTATACAAGATGAGCTGTCTTAAAACAAGGCCAAGTTCATAGGCCAATGAAAATGGAATTAATAAATGAGAAGTGGTTCACGCCTTCAAAAATATAAACCCCCTCTCAACCCAAAAAAACCCAAACTTGGACAGACTAGCTAAACTAATGGCTTATCAAACAGCTTGCCTTTATTTTTATTTTACTAATTTTTCAAACTGAGCCTAAATAAGCTTCACAAAAAAAAAAAATTAGTGCAGTCTTGACAACATAAGAAACAGCTAAAAGAAACTGTGTGAAAATAGTGCTGACCAGCTAAAAACCTGTAATCTTCACACCCAGTGCACTGACAAGAAAGGCTTTAAGTTGCATCTTACATGAGATTAAAAAAGAAACAGTAGATGAAGGACAACTATGTATTCTTAAAGACTAATTCAGAAATCATAAAAACAAGGAGAAACACTACAGGAAGTACAAGCCAGTGTCTGTATGAACCAAGCTATCGTTAACAGCTACTCAGTAATACCTACTTTGCAAGTACACTAAACACATGCTTCCAGTAACATTATCATGTAGGAGGAATATCAACGCTATTCCTTTTAAGACATGGTATCGCTAAAATCAGTTCAAACACATAAAGGTGTTATAGTTGTTTGCTGGTACAATGATCGTAATACCTACCTTGAACTAAAACTTGAAGACAAGATCAGCCTTACTCAGTGAAACCATTATGGGACACTCCCCACATGCAAGCACACATCCTAAATGATTTCTAATTCTACTTTCCTTTAATAGTCGAGCAGAAAGAGCTTACAAGTCTTAGAGCTCATTAATTCTGTTTTTGGGTGCCAAAAGCTCCCAAGTGGAAGAATTAATTACTAGTTCTAGCTGCCATTGTTTACGTGGATGTGATCTGCATACCATGCCTCCTTTGGATATGGGCAAAGCAGCTTAGTAAAGGATCATTAATTGTGCAGTATGGCGTAGGTGTATAATAACTTTACCGCTAATTTGAAATACTACTGTAAACTAAATCTGGAACAGTACATCTACAGGATAAATGTCGCTTTACTGTTCATCAAATGAAATTAAGAGACAAATGCCTTGAAGAAGGTGGCATTCTTTTGTTAGGAAATGTTATAAAGACCTTGATTACACCAGCAAAGCATCTCTCAACATTAGAGACTATCTGGAGCTGCATAACTGCCAAGACTTCTCAGGAAGCAATTCGTCTGTGGTATGAAGGGAGAACAAGTACATAATTAGTACATTGCATATCTATTCACCTACCAAAAGAGGAGCCAGAAGCCCTGAAATATATTTTTTTTTTTTTAGTATTTCATGAAGTTTATGTGACCAAGAAAACACTAGTCTTTAAGTCTACAGCAATTGTCCATAGCTGTTCTATCCACATAACACAGCAACCTTGGACTACAAACTTAGACTTGAAGAAAAAAAAGAACTATTTTCAATACGCAAGTGAACTTTGATAAAGCATCTTAAGTTTATTTAATTCACAGTTAAATGAGCTCTTTTAATTTTTATTATAGAGACATACCAAAGCAGAAAAATACTGCAGTATCGCATGTTTTAATGGAAGCAGCCTACAGGTGGGAAAAAGAGCACAGAATGACTTTGCCCAGTTACAATGCCATTAAAAAATGAAGTAGTAATTATAAGACACTAACTTCTGCTGAAGGTACCATGAAAAAAATGTAGTCTCTTAAACGGGATCGGAAAGAACTGCAAACCAAAGCTTACAGTGTTAGCACCTTGCTGTAATATGCAATGCAGCATATGTTACCTTAAAAAAATATTACATTAAGAGTATGATTTATATTGCAAAGTCAAGTACTCCAGAGCTATGAAGTACTGGATTTTTAGTCACCTAATAAGCCTTAATTATACACGCTCACCTGTCCATCTTGTCATTGACACAGCAGACATCTGAAAAATGCCTGTATTGTGCAGAGGACAATGTCATGCTGTGTACGTACAAAAGGGCTGAATTAAAGTTGCACAAGTAGCCATAAATCTGTCATTTCCTAGCTTTCAACCACTTAACTCTGCAAACTTCACAACATTATTTACATAATATTATGATACCATGTAATTTTCTACAGTTCTCCTCCCCACCCCTGTCTCTAGAAAATAAAACTAAACTCTATTATGTGTAGTTGTAACACTTGTTCTCTATTGCACATCACCAACAGAGCAACACCGACTTCTATCAGTTGAAAAATAGTATAAACAAATAATAAAGACACCTCAGAGAAGGGATGGAGCGCTGACTGGATCTAAGGATTAATTCCAGGGGAGAGAAAGCAAAATGCCTTTCTTCTGCTCCCCAACTCCATCACTGTCCCACCATCCCAGTCCCTGGGGACTGGCAAAACTTGTGCTTTATTTGATGTCTCCACATCCCAGATAATAAAAAAATCACTGGGGCGCTACGCTAAATCTAAGAAGGATTTACAGAAGGGGGGGAGAGTCTTTTTCTGAATGTCTGTTCCCAAGAAGTCCACTTTGTCCCTTTGTCATTTTCAGATCGGGCAAGAGGCCAAACTCAGCCCTCCACACCGTTCTGGGTCCCTGCGTTCTGAGTGGAGTATTTGTAGCTATGGCTACATCATGAACAACATCTACACAAACCTACAACGGGTTACATGTACACCAGCAACATTTTTCTGAAAAACACAAAAAGGAAAGAGATGTGAAAAGAAGCTTTACGGGACAAAGGAAAAGTACTTCAGTAGCTCAGAAATGTTGCCCAAGCAAGAATCAACAGTTGATTGCAAACAGCAGACATGCGAGAGTCCTCTAAGAAAAGGCACATTAGCATTTCAAAACAGGAGGAGCTAGACAGATTATATATGTGGACTGCCAACAGCTCCTGCTGGGGAAAATTTTTTTGACTAGGCAGATTTCATAGTTCAAGTTTGAGAGGCGTATTGAAAACATCACAGTGAGCATCTGAGAGACAATAACGAACTTCTGAATTTCTCTCTGCTTTGTCTGTTAACACCTCTAGCCTGCTGTTTATGTAAAGACATACAGCAGAGCAGAAGTGATTTCAAGTCCAATTAGAGTTTGTCAGTAGTGATACTAATTTTTTTCCCCTGGAAAGCCAGGCCTTATTTCTGTGAAAATGGATATTTTACAGACTACTCAAAATGATTAGCAAGGTGGGTTTTTTTTGTTGTTGTTGTTTTGGTGCTTTTTGGGTTTTTTTAACATCAAAAGGCATAGCAGTTGCTGTTGGCAGTTATTACCTTTCATCTTCAGTTTTATTTAGTTAGCGACATACCTCATCCTTAGATGTTTCAGAGTCCAGTTTCAGTGTGAGGAACATAACAATATGAGGCACAACTTGTATAGCCTGTTGAAGGTCCGTACTATCTTCTCCCCACAAGAGCCGAACCAGATTGTTCATATTTGACTGTGCCTGTTTACACCTTTGCTGAGAAGTTCCTTCAGGCTCAAATATTGATGTTTCAAATGTAAGTTTAACCTATTAAGATAATTATTGTGAAAATGAGGCCGTACTTACAATCACATTCTAATATCAGATGAAATAGATGCTGTTTGAGCCCTTTAAGAGATTGTTTTCTTAGCTTTACTGACAAAGACATAAGCATTCAAAAAATTCCTATTATATATTCAGCATTACATAACCATCTATTATTAAGGACAAAGCCAGCTATTACATGCTCTATGAACCATATGAGTAAGCATGTGGTTTGGTGTGTTTTCGTATTTAGTTCTTACAGTTTTGAGAATGGAAAAATATACTTACTGCTCTGGGTTTGTTTGAACACAAACCTATTACCACACTTTTGAAACAAACATTATTTGACTTCTTTCAAAATGTCAGCACTTTTATAAATATATATCCTCAAGGCTCTTTCATAAGCATTTCTTTGCTTTTTTTTTAGCACACTGACAGGTACATTTGCACAGGAAAATAAATTTACATTAGACTGCAAAAGTCTTAAATTTGTAACACTCAGTAACACTTCTTACTTCAATCTGCCAATGTTTTCACTATGTTAATTTTTAAAAAAGCTGTAGAGTCAGCAAATAAGAGTTTTGTTGCCATATGTAACAATTGTACGTAACTAGCAAGAAGCATAAAAATTGTTTACCTCACTTGCTGTGTTATGTTTTCAGAAGAAAAAAGAAATGAAAGCGCTAACAGAACATTCTCTCTTAAAAAGTAACTTAAAGTTTAGATGATTAAGCTTACTTTGTCAAAAAGTTACATGAGGTTTACTGTCCTTTATTTCCCAAATAAAGTAAAACAGAGGAGTTTTAGAATAAACATGTATTACAAGAAGCACAAAATCCAAACTTAGTGTGGAAATCATTCAAAATTTGCTTTACAGACCTCCTTTTTATGAGCACTGCCTTACAAAAATTATTTTAGTTGTTCCAGTAGTCATGAAATGAAAGAGTTGGGTTTTTTTGTAAATGAAGACTTCATCCTAAGTATGAAAAAACGGTATGTGAAAGAGACCTAGCTCTTGACTGAGCATAAAATTGTATTTTTCAAGGAGAATAAATTGACTTATTTTCTTGAATGATACTTTAGTTTTCATCATTGTTCAAAGTGACTGAAAACATACATATTTGGACTAAGAAGGCACACTCTCAATTCCTTCTTTCAGAAGTTTTTACTCAAGATTGTTCATCTGCCCTGAAGTATCCTGAACATGCCTATTGACTGGGAAGTTCTAAACATAATACAGCACACCAAATCCTGCTTCTCTTTAAAGTCAGTGACAGTTTAGCCTAATGATTGATGAAACAAAATGGGTTTCTATTTTCCCACTTGCAATAAATTTGAAAAGCCCAAGCAGAGGTAATTGATACATTTAAATAGAGATAATTTGTATTTTTGTAGTTGTGTATGTGTATACACGTGTGTGTGTATATATATATGTATACTCCTTAAAGAGAGGAGTGCCAGCAAGAAATAATGATGCTTTAAAACACTCACTGCCTGTCAAACTAGATCAGAGAAGTGCCATCATCAGCTCTTCCAGCTACAACATTCATGTCACTGGCTGCTTTCCTCCCATTCCACTCTACTCCCTGCCGACACTTCTCATTAATCTTTTCCTCTCCTATTTTGGCTGCTATCAGCTTTTTTCTTCTTTTCCCATTCTCTGGAACAGCACTGCATTCAATCCTGCTTTCCTGCCATGTGCTACCACATTTTTTCTGACAGTAACTCATCACTCCTTCTCTCCTCATCATTTCAGTTTCAATTCTACACTGCATATTAACAGGACTCGAAGAGCAGAAACATCCAGCTAAGCAGCAGTGGCTTCTTACGACCCAGCAACTTGATCATTCACAGTTTCATAGATGTATGTTTTCTTCTCTGGCATTCTGTGACTTGGTTCTCTTTCTTTGTCATGCCATCTGCATGTATTTCAGAGGATTTTCCTCACACCCTAACTTCTTGCAGATTTCCTCAAGGCTCAATAGTTATTTCTCTTAACTTCTACTCTACTACATCTTGTCTGTGGACACTTATTCATGACACTTAGGCTACAGTCTCTACACTAACAAGGCACAGATGTAATTCCTGC
>NW_010514297.1:40452-57393 GCF_000687285.1 Phaethon lepturus
TCTCTCAATTTATAAAACAACAAAACAGAACAGCTCAGTTTGTCTTGTCTTAGTGACACAACCATACAGCCCTCCAAGCAAGAGCTCAAAACAAATTGGGCCAAACAGAATTTTAACTCTCCCTCCTCCTGTGGGCATCCATGCTGCCTCCCACATCACTGTGGGCAGTACCACACCGCTCAGATGCAAAGTCACTGTATTCTGGGAAAGGTCTCTCCGCATAATCTGACTTCGAGTTCCTATCCAAATCTTCTTGACTCTAACAGCTTGAAACATGGCATTTTCTGTTCCTCTCTACTTTTGTCCCAAGTTCTAATCTACTTCCTGCCTTTAAGAAAAAGTTACTGTGAAAAAGCCCATGTAGGCTGGAAAATATTGTAATAGAAAATGAAAACAGAAAAGGAAATGAAATAAAGAATGAGAAAAGCACAGAAATTACTAGCATTCCACTCTATGAACATATAGCATGCACACATTCTCAATACTTAGAAGAGTTCTCAAAAAGGAATTCATCAAACTGCAAGAAGGCACTGATGAAGGTGACAGTAACAGCAAGCTGTGAGGCACACAGATGGGAATTTTTCCCACTTAAGATGTGATAAAAGCGGATCATGACAGAGCTCTCCAAAGTCATGCAATGATACAAGGAATAAGACATGGACAGTCAACTACTCCTCCTAACACAGGAATCTGGGGGTATGAAGTGCACCTAATTAGGTGGCAGTTTGAAAATCAACAAGAATGAATGTAACACACCAATCAGCTATGTAAATCACTGCTACAGGATGCTGTGGAGGTTAAAGGAATTTTACGAACTAGATTAAAAAAGGAGAAGGTACAAACCTGTACATGATCCAACAAGTCCCTAACTATTGATTGCTGGAAGCTAGAAAAGTATGATGGGAAGGTCACTCTGTATTTAATTTTTTCTTAATACTATTTACTTAAAAAATTTGTCAGTAAGAAACCAAAAATGTTATACCATTGGTCTGACCCAGGAAGGCATGCTTTCTGTTCATCTGCAAGAAAGCTGCATGTCTTAGAATGTGGATTTTATTATAGACAGAGCTGATGGCATTGCCTGCCTTTTAAGATTGCCTGCCATTTCCTGTTGTAAGTCTCTGTTTTCCATGTGCTTATGGTTTGCACAACTGCAACTCAAAATTTCAGGCTGAAATTTCTGATTCTGAATGTCTGCCTCAGGCTGAATATTTTAGAAAGTTTCAGGTAAAACGGTTCTGCAACTTCTGAGTATCAGGGTAAGAAAAAGTATATACTTTTAGCATGTCTTCCCCTTCCTGTTCTGTCTTGTGGTGATAGGAAACAGGCCCTATTTTGATTACAGAAATGTAAAATTGTGTAGACTGCAGAACATAACTATATTATCTCAAGCATTGACTGAGGTCTATGCGTTGTCCTGTCACGTTCAGTGACTCCTATAAAACTTCTAAACAGAGTATCCAATGCTTTAATCAGAATTTGCACTTTATCTTACTAGGTGACATGCAAGGACCCAAACAGAAACAGTTCTGCCATTAAAAAAAAACCCAAACAAAAAACAAACAACTGATGTAGCATTTGGATTTTATTGCTCAATAAATACACTGAACTAGCCCTTACATGCCTAGAAGCTAGTTTGCCTAAACTGATGTAAGAAAAACAAAATTCTGGAAAAATAATAATGAGAAAAGTTACGCCACATGCTGCAACTGAGAAAATCTAGGTAATTAGTTTTTGAAATTACTTCCAGTAATTTTTAACACTGAACCTAGAAGAGCAGTGACTTTGCTTATGTATGTAACTTGTAACTACGGTAAAATGGCTTTAAACTGCATCTTTTTTGATATTTTGCAACATATGCTGAATGACAATACATTAACAATTTTGGTTGTGTAACAGCTGCCTTTATTACTAAATCTCAGAAACAACAATGCTCTGTTTCTTCAGCAGCATGAACAGAGCGTTATACACTGCAAAAAAGCCAGAACTCTGTATTTTAAGTTCTCCACCGGTCTATTTCAGCAATCACTCTTCTGGCTTGACTCAAACTGCACAGTAAAAAAGGAATAATTGCACTTTAATAAGAGGTTTTGGAAAGCCAACGTGACACAGTTATACATTTCAAGCAATCGCTGTCTACTTGACAGATTTACTGACAATGTAAACATTAATGGTGCATTAAAAGTAACTACTATATAAAGGGTTGCATTGCATTTTAGCAAAAAGTAATACGCATACTCTTAATCTAGCAAGGATACAATTAAATAAACTATATAATCTCTGCTTTTTTAATCATTTGGTATTTAATAACAGTTACAGCAACTCCATATTTGGTCAAAGACAGGCAAGACAAGGTTTTTCCTACCATGGAGCTCTGCCAATACCTGACCACAACTCTGGTAGCTTAGGCAAGCTTCATACTGTCAAATATCTTGGAAAGGTTCCTATACTGACATACTTGTACTCAATCTTACTGCAGTTGCACATGCAGTTCTACAGGCACTTACACTATGCAAGTTGTGAACAGAAGCACGTTTAGCAAAACCTAAAATTTCCACTTCTTTTTATCTCTGGACAGTAAAAAATGTCTATTATTATCACCTCGTGTATTCTACCTAAAGAAAAACTACCAAGAGGTTACAGACATACTGTAAGAGACACTATAATTTTAACCTGCTCCATCTCATAAGTTGCAACTTTTACCTTGCCTTCCTGTTCACCAGGAAATGGATTTAAGCAGAGTAACTCAAAATACTTAATTTTACACTACTGATATATTAGGTAATTAAGACTCTGATGGTTTAATTCTGAAATAGTCATCTAATCCTTTATTAGTTATTTAATTCTTCATTATAGCTCCAAAATTATTATTCATTTATAAGATATATGCAGTAGGTTTGGGGGGAAGAAACATTATTCATCAGGTCTGGGGTTTTTTTGTTTTGGTTTTTTGTTTGTTTGTTTGAAATAAATTTTTACTACCGACTTCTATCAATTTTCATCACTGTTCAGTTCTGAAAGCTTCTAAATACTCAAGAATTTAATTTTCTATTTAAAGATAAAAGCAGTATCAATTCTTGCACTTAAATGCTCTTAAATATCTTTAATGGCACTACTTGTTAACTCAGGCTTCTTTTTACTCTCTTGTGGTTTGAGAGTCTCTTTTATATTGATGTAGAGATAATTATTTAAGTATTTCCATAGCAATTATTACTGTTGTCAGAACAATAATTGACAAAGAAAGCCACTACTATTCTGCAGTTGACATTTATTTTTAAGCTAGATATATCAATGTCTTGCTTCATACATGCTATTGCCAGATTGCACATCTCCAGCCCTATTACCCACCACGAGCAAGGCATCACAACATTACATACTTTGTCCTTCACTTGCTGAGATCAGAGCGTTCAAAACAACAGCTCTCAAAGCAACCATACTTGCCATCTTTGCCCATAACTACAACTATCACTGGTTAAAAGTTTGTGCAGGTCTCAAAGGAGTTAATTCCCTGTATTCAATAATAGGTGATTAATTTCGACATAAGTGGTAATATAATGAAGTTGTTTTCCGAGCAGGAAAAGTAATAAAACTTGAATTTTCACATATCTGTGTACTGGTTCCCATAGAGAAACAAGAATACCCAGAATCCTGGCAAGCATAGAATACTTGATTCTCACACTGGGCAAAAGACCCAAAAGTAATCAGGTGTTATGGTTAGTCTAAACCTACAAGTATGCTGCTATGTTGCATGTGCTTTCTGACTCTGGCTGATGACAAACAGAGTGTGTAACAGCTGTACTGTGCCTAATGTCCCTTAATGGGACATTGGCTTCAGTCACTTGCACCTATTTTCACAAATCTTACCAGAATTAAACTCTGAAATTTCTACTCTAAGTTTGACCGAAGTCAACCAATGTGTTCAAAAAGTAGATGAGGAAGTTCTAAGAAAAATACTGCCTAAGTTTGGTTTCCTAAGGAAAAAAGGCTAGAAACAGTAATAATTTTTTTACAGAGAACATTTTGGAATAAATGTTCGACTACTGTACCTGCATAGGACCTGGAACACAAGACAAAACCCTTTCTATGTTTTCAGAATTCACATCAACATCATTTACAGCAACTAGAGCATCTCCTGGAGATAAAACAGACAAAAGCATGAGAAAGTTAGATGGTATTACACCACAATACAAAGCCAAACAGTGTTTTGTTTTAAAAATTAATATGACATTCAAACAATCATAAATGTCTTTTTGTTACATTTAAGTAGGTGGTTTCTACAGGCAACATTTACTGTGTTTAGAAACATTAGTCTGTTACCTCAGTGCTCTTAAGACTTTACTGTCACACTTGTGACACAGTGTTACTTTTACAAAAGTAACTGTCAACGCCTCTCCTCTCCACCCAGGCTTATATCATTCTTGTTACTTGATCAGAAAACCCAACAACTTCACCAATCAAGTTATGCCCAAGAATTACTTTTTCCCTTCCAAAACTACCTTTGTTGAGTTGTCAATCCTGCTGCACTGCTATCTCCATTCATAGAAACACTACTGTTCCCAAAACCACTCCAAAACTCACTCTTCCTGCAGAAGCTTAGAAGTTTTAGGCCATCACTTACACCAAAGGTTTCAAGTGTTGGCTGAGCCTAACTAGGGGAGAAGCCCACCACCCTGAGCCCCTCTCTTTGAAGCAATCCTGGCAGTTATCATGCATATTAGTAACTCAGCTTAGTTCACTAAACTGGCAGAAAGCCATTCACTCCTCATTTCATCCCTTTGTCGCCCAAGCCACATCACAATTTAGTCCTTTCTCTTCTTTTCCATGCCTTGTCCACTGCTGTGGCTTCTTATTCTGCCCTCTTCATGCTTTTATCTTAATTTATTATGTCAGTTCTTCCTGCCTAACGGCACCTTGCGTTTTCTAAATCTAACTCTCTTCTCATTACTGGAAATGGGGAGAAAAACAACAGGATCCCAAAGAAAAAGTCTTTAACCGCAAATAGAAAAGGTTTGAAAAATTAAAGGCAGTAGTTACAAAAGCAAAGAGAACCAAATTAGAGCTTAAAAAACCCATTAAAATTTGAAGTACAAAAATCAGACTGGGATTTCTATCCGAAGTAAGTGAAAATATTCTAGAGAAGTATGCCAGTAATAATTAGGCGATAACCTCTGCCTCATCCCCCTCAAAGAGACACATGCTTAAGCATGGAGTGTGTTAAGAAGGATGAGAGAGACCTGTGAAAAAAACCTACCTGTGAAGTTAAAAAACATAAAGTAAAATAACATCAAAAGGTAAAACTACTTAGATCTGTCAAAAGGAATAGAGATTGAAAAGTGAAAATAGAAGGTTTTTTTGACATTTATCTGCTTAAAGAAAAAAAGGAAGCCGCAGTAAGGATACCTATTAAAGATATTTCCGGTGTGGTAGTGGGAGACTAAATCAACCAAAAGATTTGGATACTTAGGCTGGCAATTTGGAATGTCAGTCCAACATTTAAGGTGAGATTTTAAGTTGAACCTACATCAGAAAAACTCTTACTAAAAGGACAGTTCTTCATGATTTCTCTAATGTCAACATCCAAAGTTGGAAGCACTTTTTAGTATAAAAAAACACTCTATCACAGAGGAAGAAGCCAATAAATATTACTAGAATAACAGAAATATAATGGAATTAAATAGTATATTCATTCTCAAGGCGGCAGCCAGGTAACACAAAACATGAAAAAGATAAAACATCCAGATGCATTAGGAAAGGCATTTGCTTTGAATATAGGCAAGTATTAATAGGACCTGACAGGATCCCATCCAGTGTATGCCTTATAATTTTACCCACCAGTGCTCAAAAAAAAATGAAATCAAGTGAGATCAGATACATAGAAGTAATGCTGCAGTGACCATGGGAAATGGAGAACCTGTTTATGTTGGTTAAAGATGAAGTCAGTAAACATTAAGCATGAAAGCAGCTGGAGTAGAAATCAGAAGGTTCTGTAGTCTCAAAATAGAGACTTTCTAAAAAGCTTTCCAATAAGGCTATCTAGGGCAAAATACCTAAGATGAGGCAACATAAATTTATGAAAAGAACTGTACAAAGTGACTGCTAGTGACACCAGGATACAAGACTTGATGGTTCATTAAGTCCTTTCCAGAGCAAAATATTCAACTTCAGTGTAACAAAACAGGCCTTATTTTCTACTTGATTTTCTTTGGTGTCACTTTCAGTTGTCTCTGCTTTCTGTCCTATTGGGTGAAACACTTGATTAGTTTACAGCTTGAATCATCTTCTGTCTAGGGAAAGGGAAGAAAAGAAAAGAAATTAGCTTCTTTCTTAACACTGACAGTGACTTGATTCCAAGGTCATTCTAATTCCTTACAGGTGTGAACTAAAAATACCAAGAGTTGCTCTGGAAGAGCAAATTGAAAACCAAGCACAATTTTGCTTGAGCTGCACAAAGACTCCCTCAAAAATTCCACATCCTCTCCAAGATAATTAAGATTTTAAAAAGAACGTAACATGTAAGATGAGACACTTAAATGACTGAAAAAATGAAAAAAGGATTGACTGAGGTATTCAGTTTTCTTTCAAACTAGGTACTCTTGAGCTTTGTTTCCTAGGGAAATGACGCATCTCCAATTGTACTATGAACAGCTTTGATCCCATTACTAAATTTCAGCCAAAGCTGGAAGAGAAGGCTCAAGTCATGTTACACGCCACAAGTTCTCTTCATAGACTGCTGGATAGAGAAGCTCCCCCCGCTTTTCCTTCCCTCTCCTGCCCCAGGCAAAGCTGCACCCTGAGCTCATCACCTGCCCTGTTTGTGCACCAGGCTGGCCAGTCTGTACAGGGGCAGTTCAGAATCAGACACAGCAAACACCGATTTGTCCAAAAAGCTGTTAGAGGACAGGAGAGTGAATGGTAATATAACAGCAGTACAAGGCATCCCCATGGGGGGAAAGGCACGAGGGGAAGAATTCTGGCATAGCAAAAGTATGTGGATATAACGTAAATCCAAAGACAGCTGGACAGTTCATCCTTTCCTGTGTTCAGAGGTTTTTTTATTTCTATCTACATTTACATCTCATCACACTTAGGTGAGCCTCATTGGAAAAGGTGAAATAAACCCGCATGGCCCTCACAGCTAGTGTCGCTACACTTGCGGCCTTAGGGGAACTGTATGAATTCCAGAGCACGCTAAGCAGGCCAGAAGCTGATACCTATCCTAGTCTTCTGCACCAGGACATGTGCAAAGCCAGTGGCAACATTATAGCAGTAATGCTACACCTGCAATAGAAAAACCCTCAGCCAGCTAGTAGCAGGAGCTCTCATCACTCTTCCAGGCAGTGTAAAGAGATGAGAAAATGGATATGGATTCATAGCAAATGCGCATGTTATTTTAAGCCTTGACTTGGCAACAAAAACACACTCAACTGCAGAAATAAAGCACTGAGCAACTACAAGGTTCAGTATGTATTTCAAGTTTTCTAGGGAGAAGACTTGCTCAGCTCAAACTAACACGGTAATGATAGTGACATTCATTCTAAGGAAAAGCAGAATCTGTGTCTCTAAGGTCTCTCAATGTCCTGAGAATCTAGTAAAGACAACAGCATTTGAAAGTTTAGAAGAATTCTGACAACTTATCATTATTTCTATCTTCTACCTTGTTGTTAAATACCATCAAATACAACTGGAATTCTTCCCAGGCACGAGGTTGATTGCTCAAAATAGGTGCAAAACACAATTAAGGCCAATGGGAGAAAGAACACTCTTTTTAACTAACCATCAATAAGGAAATACAGAATCCCCCTAAAAAGCAAGCAATATTCCTCTTTAATATACTGGGCAGCAATCAACTGCTCACTCTTACTTTACATCAAATCAAAATTCATTCCTACTCTTTCTTACAGCAAAGCCAAGAAAAGGTTAAGTTTTATTATACACACAAAAATGTTATCGTTCCTTGGAATTAATTAAATTGTTTTTTCCTATTTCAAGTAATAGTAGCTCTCTTCCTAACCTCTGTGTTTCTTGATGAACAACACAGTAAAGTTTTAGCCTATCAAATCTTCAATACAACAGTAACTCAAAGACAAGAAAGTTGAAAGTTAAGCAGTATTTAAAAGCAACTCAGTAAGCCCACGCCAGAGCCCCAGGACTTGAAAATTAGTAATCAAAAGCAGAGCATTCAGGCTACTCTAATATAACAAGAAATTATAAACAGAATTACTGCATTCTTTGCTGAAGAACACAGTATTAAAGATCATAATTCACAAATACAAAAGAAAGCATAAATTGCTCTTGTACTAATCTGGAGCACTGTTAAACAAGAGTTGTTTGTGTTCTGTTTGTTTTACCAGAGACACTACAAATTCTGTTCTAAAGACAACAGTCAAGTCCTCTAACCCACACAGACATTCAAACCAGCTGCACATATTTTGTGAAGACATATGCACCTTAGCACTTAAGGGAATATTTCTGAACCACATCTCCCAGGGTGGAACATAGAAAGACACTTTGAAAGGAGAAGATCCATCAGTATGTACATATTATATACTCAAAGTGTTTTATTTATTTGACACCTAACATACATATGTAAAACCTTCATCACATCAGTAAATATTTATTCTATTCAATTTGTAAAAATGTAATCATGTACCATAAATGGAACAGCCTTCCAGAAGACACAGCCAAAGCAGTCCTGTAACACTGGCTTCATTTTGCCAGAAAATGCTGTATCACTACTAAAGAACTGCAACTTGATGTACAACTGAGAAAATCTACGTTTATCAGCATGGAATTCCCAGAATGGGGGTGTGTCTATGTGTTTGCAATTTTCCTTCTTTTCTTTTTGCCAAACACAACAGCATTCAAAGAATAGAGACTATAAAGTAACAGAATGAAAGACATCACTGGCACAATAGGAAGCATGTAAAATTATGAACACAGAATATATTAAAGCAGAACATGACCACAAGCTCTACCCAGTGTGATAATTAATGCCAGCAAAAGAGTTTATATATGCAAGCGTTTCTTTGTTAGTTTCACATCTATATGTTCTTTGAGAATTGTTTCCTCCTCTTCAGCAGTATGAAAAACTTAGAGAAAGTGAGACTTAGATCTTCAGACATTAAGTCAGTCAAAAAAATTGCACAAATGTATTAAGTTTAATCTAATTTCACTTACTTAATGCTTAATCAATTTATGTTAAATGAAATACAAGGGTGAATGGTGTTTGCAATTGTTTAAGTTGATCTAACTTGATGGTTTGCAGAGTTAAGTCAGATTTTCCCAGACTAAAACATTGCTGAGTTTCAGATGTAGAGCGACATTTCACTAGCAGAGAGAAAAAAGTTCTACAGATGGTACTGCAAATACATTTTTAAACCACTCTTGTGCTCTTATGAAGGGGGGAGGGAACCCTCCAACTAACTCTTAAGTACAGAGATCAAAGGGAACTTTTTCCTTTTTGCTGAAGTAGATGTATAAACTTACATAGACAAGGAGACATTTACATGAAATGTTGTTTCGTAGCCTGATATAAAATAATACAAAATTTTGCTTTTTTGTTTTAGCTTTTTCAACAACATGGCTGTACACAAAAATTTTCCTGTATACTACTAAATAGAATAGCACTTGACCTGCTCTTACTGGTTTGCATTTCTACCAGCCAGTAAGATCACTATTGTCTGTCATGAAAGTCACCAGAACATTGGAACTAAGCCTCACTCAGTTCCATTTTCAGAGACACAGTGAGCAACTGCAATAGAGGAAATACATTTTCTTCAGGCAGCTCCAGGATAACAGACCTTGAGTCAATAAATTTATCTTTAGAAAAATATATGTCCTTCCCTTTAAGGAATAAAGTAAGCATTTTTTTAATCCCATAATAATGAATAATCAAGCTTCCGAGTTCTATCACTTAGTGTAAAAAGATTCTCAGTCCAAAAAGAAACCATAAGATGTCCATATACGTTCTCCACACAATGACAAGCAGAACTGAATTTTACTAAAGTGATGGAACAGAGAGAGGAGAGAGGAATTCTTTCTTATTTTCTTTGTTCTGTCTTTCCATCTTAACATTAAAGAAGACTTCTCACATCCAGTCAGTATTAGCTAAAAACAGTATATATTGATCTCAAGCACCTAGTTTGCATGCAGCTGATGAAATTATTCCTGCTTTTTTAAAGGCAAAGTTTAGAAAAGTCTTTGGGACTGCTGGCATCCCTAAAATGTTTATTTCGGAACTGCCTATCACTTTGCCACATGAGGCACAGGTCTATTACTTTTGTTAAATACCCATTCCCTAGAGAGAAACCTGCAAGCACCATTTCTAAAATCAAATCTTCTTTGCATTAAGCCAGGGGACACAATGGATAAGTGAATACCACTTCCATACTGTAATGGGAAGTGAACATTTTTGGCGGAATTAAAATCAGAACCATGTTGCTCACATGGGAGAGGACTGAGGACACTTTTTTCATGAAACCCTGATACTTAGTTTCCTCTGTTCTTGGTAATGACTTGGTGGAAGTACTTATAAATGTTCACATACTCCTGTCCAAAAAAGGCAAAGTATGGAACGCATTCTACTGAAGAAAGCCAGATCAATTACTCGCTTTATATGTTAGCAGGCTGCTTTTACCCAAACCAATGCTGTTATGCTTCACGAGGAGATTAAAAGAACATAAACGACATCCCAAACTCCACAGCGAGAACACAGCAAAGCTTACGCAAGCTCTGTATTTCTATCTTGCATGCCCAACATCTCTACTTTGGAGAGCCTTTTCAACAAGGACACCATATATGGTAATTCCTCATGAAAATCTCCAACTCTCACAGTATTTTGGTCCTTTCAAGGACATTCTTCTTACAGGACTCTTAGTTCTATGGTCTGCAAATGACAAAAACAGCACTTACTTTAACTATCCGAAGATGACTGCAAGTTGCTTATTTTTATATAAATGAATTCCTGTTTTAAATTTCTATAGCATAGACTAGTTGTTTAACAGACATACTTAGCTTCCTAGCAACGATGGCCTGTTTTACCAAAACTTCAGAACAGCGATATCTGCGTGTTTACTATTAAAATGAGCAAAAATGACTACATAAACTTCTCTTCATTCAGGGAAAACAAACAAATAACCCTCCCACAAAACATCAATAGAATTATTGGATTAGAAACCCACATAAAACCATTTGTCAGTAAAGTTGAAGGGTCCAGATCCCAACCCCATTAAGCTTGCAACAGCAGTCTGCATCTTTTGCATATTTGTCCAAAACTGGATTATTATAGCTCATCTTTACTATCATCCAAGATTAATCCCTGTCCCTGGGTAGCTTTTGTATTTTTTTGACAATCGTACCTACAGATCAGATGAGAGAATTCATGCAAACCATTCAGATATTCAGTGATGAGAGCAGTAAGAACAGAAGATAATTTCAAAGAGGGTAACAACAGTATGCTCTGCTAGTGAAAAGAGCTTTCCTATATTTTCAGAGTCATTGAAATTACTTCTCCGTTTGTGCTATAGTAAAGATGACTATCATAAGCATTTATAAGAAGTATTCCCTGCTGTGAATCGGCTAGGTTTCAATCTGAATGGGGGGTGTGATCAAATTATAATGGCATTTCCTCTCAGAACCCTTATCTGCCTGGATCTAAAAGTGCATATTTAGTGGAGCTTTTTATCCTTGAAGATACGCTCGAAGATGAGATTAGAAAGTTTTACACAGCAGACCAGACTTTGCATATTGTTAATAATGAACTCAAGGCAGGCAAAAAGTTTTGCCAAAAATACAAAAGACACTTAAAAAACATGAGATAAAAGCAACTGTATTTCATCTTAACCAAAATGAAAGTGACAGCAAGAATTTAAAATTTAATCAATGAGGGCTTTTTTGTTTTGAAAATTTAAGATGGATGCTGAACTGCTAAATATATTTTTAAAAAAATAATGAACTGATAAACACCACATGGATAGAGTGGCATCTTTTTACATATTTACAAAGCGGCAGGGTTTTTTTAGCTTGCAAAACTGCTGTCCTTAGTTTCATATGGTCAGTGCCTGCATTCTACTTGGTTAATAAAGTACAGCAACAAGACTTACGACTTCCATATGCAATCTTAAAAAAAAATTAAAGTGTAATGCACAAATAATAAACAGATGTTTTAAGTGTTCAAAGCTATAAGGGATACACATTTCAGAATAAATTGAAGAAGCCACCTGAGGAAAGTGATTATTTAGGGGGGGGAAAAGCAGTTATTTCTACTAAAAAATGTTAAAGCAATAACCACTTTGTAACTGTTTATTCAGAGTGCAAAAATGAAGAGAGATTAGTCTCCCTTACAATTCAACTTTGGTAGCCATTTAAGTGGCTACCATACTTATCACAGACAAATTAACTAATTTGCCAATGAAAGTACAAAGTGATCAGTAACTTGGTTATTATTTAACAAATCACAAACCCACGTCTTGGAAAAAATAATCTAGAGAGCTCAAATGTTAAATGAGACGAGAGAGTTAGAAAACTCAGGCATAACCAGCAGGATTTTGGTAGCAGGGTGCTGCAGCAGGAGTGCCCCGTGTGACAAGAGGTCATGAGCTGTCTTATGCTGCTTGTAGCCAGTTCTGGAGCTGGTGTAAGCAACTCACCACATACCAAAACATCACCTGGCCATGGCACCTCTACCCAAACGTATCTAAGAGCAAGCAACAGTCACTAGGGGAAGAGTTGTAGCCCACGGAGGGGCTGTCGCCTGTGAAGGAGTCATGCTGCAGCAGAGGAAAACAAGAAAGCAGCAAGGAGTAGCAGAAGGAAAACATCACACACACAATCACCCACAATCTCTTGTTAACACTGTACATCCCAACCCCTTTGAGTAACGGGTGGCACATGCAGTGAAAACAACAGTACCCAAGACAGGGAAAGGGGAGAGGTGTTTGGTTGAAGCTGAGCTGGGAGAAGACAGGTGAAAAGGCATTTTTTCAATTGTTTGGGGTCTTGTTTTGTTTTCACCTTCTCAGCACCTTAAACAGCTATCTGAAGTTTTATACTAATTGGCAAAAAATTAAATTCAGTAACAACTCCCTGAGTCAAGAATGTTTGCCTGCAAACGGATGTTGCAAACTGGTCACCAGGAAGACCACAGAACAACACATTAAAGCACGTATTTTAGAAGGAAAACACACTAAGTATTTGCTTCACAAAAGACTACTACAAAAAATGGTCTGCGCCATTGAAAGCTATTAATATATTAATACGCAAAACAAGAGCATGTTAATATC
Organism: Phaethon lepturus; assembly: GCF_000687285.1. Lineage (NCBI taxonomy): Eukaryota > Metazoa > Chordata > Aves > Phaethontiformes > Phaethontidae > Phaethon > Phaethon lepturus. The sequence goes on from NW_010514297.1 coordinate 53,733, forward strand.
TCTGCATATGCAGGCCGATGATGAACAAAGTTATAACCAAAGCAGCCAGCACGCATGATGCTATACTGATCAGGGATTCCTCATTTGTGATGGCTCAAGCAGCTGCTAATTTTTGTGCAGATACTTCAATTTTAGACTGACCACAGGAATATTCTTTACTGACTGTTTCCACGATTCCTAAAACTTACTTTTAACAACAAGAAAAAAGCAAATTTCTACTGTATTTTTCTTGAACTTCCCGTCCAATTCAGATCCTGTGAGACTGAACTAAAGTTGCTTCTAAACCAGGCTTTGAGTGTATACCATACCTATCCCATCCTCTGACATGCTGTGGAGAAGCAGTAAAACAGACAGTCCAGAACAAAAATTTTTTTACTCTATATTCTTTATGTAGACAGCACTGAAACATGAACATCTAATTTATGCAAAGCATCCCTATTTCTAGATACCACATAAAAATGCTAGAGTACTCAGTGTTCACTATAGATATATAATTTCAAAGTATTTTTATATGAAAATTATACATTTTATACGGTTGGCACAGAACACAGCTCATTTTCCTGGTTAAGAGCTGAATAACTACAGTATGCTTAAAAGTATTTGTTTCCAATGTGTAAAAACAGGCAATATTAGTTGATGATAGCCTAGGACATATTAAACTGCTTAAACTCTTTAGATTAATTTAAATGTTCTTCTATTTAAAACAAACTAAAAACCACACAGTTTTTGTCCTCACTAGCTCCAGATCAAGTACCATCTCCATTTAGGTTAGCTTTATCTCCTGGATCTGGTACTTGCCCACACTGTTCTGATTTCACACCTGCTCGTACAAACATGCAGTGATATACAAATTTGTGTCCCAAAATTAACTTACAGGTTATAAATACCCACTCTTACACTAATGAGATTAAATACCATTAAGCAGATCAAGCTTCCCCCCCGCCAAGTCTGCATCCCCCACTTCTTGACTAATCAGTTCTTTCTGGTAAAATTTGAAAGTTATCCAATTTTCCCTCTGGAGTATTCTTTAGCATTCCTACCAAAAACACACGCTAGAAGAATCAGCCAGTCAAAGCACGATCTGCCTTTTTACACACACAACATTGGAATTTCAAAAGCACCCATGCTGATTTTGTGGGATTTGTGCTACTATAGTATTAAAATTGTCATGATCTTCTAACCAACATCAATCACATCTCTGTTCTCTCTCTATAAAGGACCAACTTCTATGGTGACCAAACAAACTTCCACCCTTTACAGACATAGGTTAGCTGTCTCACATTTACTGCCTCTGAGGTTGGGGTCTTCTCTTGTGCCAACTCTTTTTAATGGCCTGTTGCTGCTGGAAGTAGGAGTACTTCTGCTCCTTCACTACCAGCCACTGAAGTTCATTCCCCTCCATTATTCACACTCGGGTGCTTGTCAGACCTTCTGTGACCCAAGTTTAACTTAACTACACCAGCAAAAACTAGACAAGCAATTTTTCTTCTGCGTTCATTTTCTGCCAGGTTATTTAGTTGCATCAGCTCATGGAAGTGTCTTACAAGAGCCAAACCAACACAAAGGAGAGCTGCTACACTGGCTCACTGCCGCCTCAAACTGCAGACCCACTATGTATTTTGGACGCCTTCTGAAGGAGCAGCTGTTACACTTGCTAAACAGAAGAATATCCAAACAGGGCTGTGCAGAAAGTTTGTAACATACGAATATATCTTACTCAGTATTTTTTCCTCATTTTTATGGTATAAAATCCATTTAAAGCATATACAGCAAAGCTTTTTATCTAAGGGGGATGGTGTGGAAGAGAATTAAAACAAAACACAGTATTTGGCAGACAATAGCTCTTCCCCAGTCCCATATTTCTACTGAGCAAATTCTGCAGTAAATTAAAGGTGGTGGTGGTGTATTTGTTGCTCCAAGTTCAAGCTGCTCACTCCCTGTATGCCCAAAGGATAGCCATCTCCTAACTATATTAACACCTTCCAGTTTAGGCCACATGTTCTGAAAGCCACTAATATAGTAAAGTTGAATAGGTTACAAAACATCGGATGCAGTGACATTGATTTAAAATAATCCCTCAAGAACTGACAAAATAGTAGTTGTAAGTAATTGCTTATGTCTCAGGAATATTCCCGTCAGCTGCCTCAAAAAAACGCAATTCTAAAAATCAACGTTTTAAAGGAGGAGTGCAGAAGTTAACTACTCATTTGATTACTTACCGATCAAGATTTGACCCGTTTTCATTGCTGAACTACCTGGCACCAACCCATGTACTACAAGCTTCTCTTCACCGATTCCTCTGATGACTTTATCCTTCCTGACTTGTTTCTCTGCTCTTCTGCTGCTCCATGAAGACTGATGGATGATCCCTACTAAGGCCTCCAGCAATCTGTGCTGCTCATCCTCTCCAGCACTGTACAGTTTTCTGGGATTTACATAAACATATACATCTTTGTATTTTTGCTGAACAGTGACACCCATTTTCTGAGTGGATTGGTGTTTCAATATGGAAGTAGGACCAGTGGAGTGCACATTACAGCTTCCGCTGCCTTTCTTACCAGATTGCTTTGGTAAAAGATTCTTTTTTTTTAATATTTTGGTCAGTTTCTTCAGTTCATACTTTCTTGCTTTTCGTGATCCCTCTTGAATAACTTCAGCTTCATTTTCACGAAACCGGACATGATTCACTGCCGGCATTTCTGGACAGCTGTTCTGAAGCAGAGTTTCTTCTTCACTTTCACTCAATTCTAAATAAAATAATTCCCCATTTTTCTGCACAACATCCAACCATTCAGGCTCAAGGTCACTGTGAAAGAAAGAAGAATGATCAGTGACAGCTCTGATAAGGAAGACTGCTATGCAAGTGATAACTGATTACTTCCAGTAGGTAGAGAATAGGGAGAATGCAAGGAAAAAAAAAGGAAAAAAGAATGTTGTCTCCTGAATATTGAAAGCTTAACTGCTTTAAGTTTGTGATGAGGGTAAGAGGTCTTCTTGGACAAATGATGGATATGGCAAGGAAAGACATCCCTCCCAGATGTTAAAAGAGTTTCTTCAGATGCCTTACAGGAAAATAGCCATTGCAAAAAGCAATATTCCCTCTTCTGAAAGCAAACAAAAAAACCCAACCACAAACAGTTTCTTTCACCAAGTTTTAACTAGTAATGGGGGCTTTCTCTTAGAGAAAAAAATGCTATCCTATTTGTTCTCTCCCATTATTTTTTTCCCTTATACATTTATAAGAAGGATTGTACCGCAAGCCCTTTAGAAAGACAAGATTAACATTTTTAGATCACCTCAATATAACCAAAAAACCCAAGACAAAATCTAGGTAACACTTTTTAAGACAACTTAAAAATAGCATACTCAAGCTTACATGCAAAAATACACAACAACAAAAAAAGGCAGCACTGCTATACAAAAAGTTCTAGCAGCTGGAATGGATCGCTAAGTCATTAGCAACAAGCTGCTGCAAAGAAAAGGCAAAGCAACTACAGGATGTATTAACAGAAGTACCATCTGCACAAAAATTTTTGTCCTAATTTGGCAATGGCAAATGTCAACCACGTCCAGTTTCGGATAGAACATATTAAGATGTAGTAACTGGAAGAAGTCCAGAGACAAATAGTAAGTAGTTTATAAACATATTTTAAAGGGAAAG
>NW_010514297.1:57424-61407 GCF_000687285.1 Phaethon lepturus
ACTCTTTTGGCTGAGAAAAAACACAAAAAATGATAGCTGAGAGGCGACAGGCCAAATGGTCCACTCCCCCCACTCCAAGATGAACCACAGTGTATTGCTACAGAAGGGTGAGGACCAATATGGTCAAAGCAGGAGCACTTGGTGGTTTAATTCACCAAAGTATTTAAGCAAAATATTAAGAAACCTTTTTGATCACACACAGCCCCCCCACTCCTGCCCAAATTAAAAAAAAAAAAACCCAACAAAAAACCACAGCATTAGCAGGTGATGTAAGCAGCATCTGGGATGTTCTGTATGGAGTATTTTCAGGAACAGACAAGACCAGTTCATTCTTCCTGACTAGATGACACACAGGTCTCCCTTTCTATGAATCGGAGACCACACTGATGAAGATCTAATAATGGAAAACTAGAATGGAAACTTACATCATAATTAATATCATTAATTGTTTAAAGTTAACATACATTCATACATTTTATACCAGAATTAGCTAATTTTACGGAATAAAGAATGCGAATTTTGTTTAAAACTAGTATTACATAATTCAAATAGAGCATTAATTTGAATACACAGATAGATGATACAGCTTCAAAGCTTAGCTGAACAGAGAACATCATACAAACACACTGCACCACAGCACCTTTAAGGGCTCAAAGAGAAGATCTGGATGGACTAAAAACATAGAAAATATTGGCATTACTCTCCTCCTGGAACCCCAGTGACTTACAGAAGTCTACAGATGTTGCAGACAGGAAGAAACATAATGCACTTTCTCTGCATTTATTAATTATTTTCCATAAGTTGATGGTTTCAAAAGAAGAGCCATCACCTGTGATAATGTGGCTATTCTTGATGACCATGGGAAAGTCAAGAGTTTGCATCTTCTACGATGTCTTACTCGAGACCTGGAGTCTCTTACTCAAGGAAGTATCAGAATGATAACAACACATGAAGGCTGTTAGGGACAGACAATTATCTGATCCAACAACTCTCAAAAGGTGGTAGGTAAGAAGTAACACAACACAGTTTTTCCTTGGTTTATTTTTTAAGAAGTACTCCTGCATTCTGGTACATGTAAGCAAAATTGTAAAAAAACCCAAAATTGATAAAGAAACAACATTTGGGTTAGCAGAAACTCCTGTGATTTATGATAGCCTTTTTATTCCCTCTTTAAAAGGGATTGTGCTCTTTGAAAAAGCTCTTTCTTCTTTCAGGTAGGTATCAAAATTTCAACCTGGATGGCAGTTGATACACCCATGTTCTCTAGCTTCATTGTCTATGTTTATTAGACTCTATTATAGCGACCAAGGGAAAAAAAAGGGGGGCATGTGTGGTGTTTACACCGGGTCCACTCAAACAGAAGTACTCCAGAGAGAAGGTTCATCAAAGGAAGGGCACAAATGGCAAAGTCACCCTATACGAATAACCTGATGAAGACAGAAAACTGAAAAAGTGTCACAATGGCATGAATTGCTCTCCTCAAAGGCATTTTCATGAGCATATTGTAAAGGAACTATCATTTTCTTAATATAAATCCGTACAGACATCTAAAAAAGCCAAGACTGAAACAAAAAGTCTCACCTGGGATGACAGTTTTTGTCTCTATCCTATAGTTTCACAACTGATTTAAAACAAGCTAGGGGGAAAAAAAAAATAATCTTGTTTCCATCTCTCTTGCCTGTGCTAAACCAAGCACTTAGACAATAATCTGAGCTTCTATATAGATCTTGAAGCTTCAGTCAAGGGATCTAAAAATCTGGAAGACGCACGTTCTTCTAAGAGCACTTTTGCAGATCCCACGCAGATATTTCTTTGGGATAAATGTCTGGAAAAAACTGTGCCAAGTGAAATTGTCCACGTATGGAAGAAATATATACTAGAAACAACTGATCCAAGTTCTGATTCTGAAGCAAGAGAAGACTGTTCTCACCCAAGGAAACTCAGAAACAATAAACGGTTAACATCTATGAGCCTTGTTTTAAAGCAATTAAAGAAAACAACAAATCAAGGGTTAACTATTTTACTGCACTGTATGATTAAACTCCACCCATATGATACTTTGCAGAAGTTAAGATCATAGTCTTCGGTTTTCCGCAACCTTCGCCTATGCAACAACAAAGTACAGCTTCAGACTGAGGCATCAATTTGGTATATGCAAAGCTGCCATCCTCTGAATAGCTATGGCTGCCTAGAGGGGCTCTGAGCCACCACAATTAGTAAAAGTGACAGCAGATGTTAAACTCTGTTAAAATAGACAAAACTATAAAAATACCCCAACAGAGAACTTTCACAATGGCATACATTAAGCATCCACTTCACAGCTCTGTCTGAAAATAGGCCTTGCACAAAATCCTAGGGCTCCAACAAAGCCGCACTTGTGTCACCCCAATATCTACCCTTGCATGAATGTTCCTTGGTGTATCTTCGTTTTGTCACATTAGCCGTCGTATCAACTGTCACAGGTTTATTCCGGAAGTCAGTAACTTTTAATTTAGAAAGCCATTCCCAAAGTTTTTCTTTCTTTAATTTAATCAAATATGGCTGATTATAAAACCACATAAAAATATACATATACAGATATAGAGAAACAAAGGCCATTACCTTAAAATAGCTAACAGGCCTGTCTGTGTACCTGTTGCTTTCCAAAAGTGTACTCTGTTTCTCCCTCCCTTTTCATTACAAGTCACATCTCAACCTCTTGTTTCTATACTCAGAAGGCTGGAGCACTATAGTTCCAACAGAAAAAACTATTGGGACCTAAAATTGAGGCTTCAGAGGGATAGAAATTATGTATTTCAATTTATCCAACAGTATTATACCTTGTGTTCTGTTTTGAAAACTGTGGAACACAGCTTTACCCCCTGAACACATACAAAGAATGCCAGTAAATAGGCAGTTTAGATAAAAGAATTGGAAAAGCAAAAAACCCAAATGCACGCAAAACTAAACAAAAAAAAAAACAAACCACAAACACCACAGCATGGCTTCTAGCAGAAACATGTTACAGTCCAGTTCTGGCTTATAAACATAGGAACAAAATAAGGTAGTTGTACATCCAACAGCTCTGCTTCTCACTGAGCTGGAGGTATGGGACAACTACAAAACAAAGTATGGTTAAACACACTTCAAACCTCTCCCACTAAAAACTTTTTCTTCTTCACCGCATTACATAATGAAAATGACACGCCAAATAAAATGCTACCAATTAGACACTGAAATACACATTTGAACCGTCAAGGAGAGTTGCTTTAGTGCAGGGAACAGAACAGGGAACAGACGAGAGAGTAAATTTTTGTATGAATTAATAAAAAACACCAGTGGTTGCATATATGACTTTAAGAGATGTATTGGTAGTAGCGAGTTGTCTTCTCACCTACCATTTCCCAAGAGACAGGCCACTAAAATAGGAAGACCGCACTTCCAATGCTAAAGCATTTATAATGCACGCACCCCTTTCCCTTCCCTGTCTCGAGCAGTGTCCAGCTGGGATACGGGAATCAAGCCAAGGGCTACCCGCTAGCTGAACTCATGCTGCCCCTCGCCACGTCGCTTTTAGGGTTCTGCCAGAGAAACGCAGCCTTAGAAAGCAAAAAAAGCGTTCTCCGCTGGGACAAGCAGCACGCCGCCGCCAAGAGCTGCGCCCTCGGCCACCACGCACACAGCTGGCCCCGCTGGGGCAACACAGCTGCCCCCGCGGGGCCAGCCGAGGAGAACACGCCCGAGCAACACACGGAGCAAAGGCTCCCCGGAGCACGGAACAACGACAGGGGGAAGCGGGAAGGTGCCCGGTCGCACGGCACCGACAAAGCTTCGGTCCCCCGAGCGCCGGCAGCGTCTTAACGGCGTTCCGTTAGGTTTCAGGGAAGCGAGTGAAAAAGCCGCTTTCTCGAGGCGTTTGCAGAGGCCGGGGCCGGCGTGGGGCCGCCGGCTGTGTGGGCTGGAGAAGCGCACCGGGGGCTCCGCTACCAAGGGGCTGGGCGCCG
>NW_010514298.1:0-10564 GCF_000687285.1 Phaethon lepturus
GCTCCTCCCCAGGCAGGCATGGCCGAAGGCCTCTTCTCCTGCACGGATGCCGCCTTTGGCTCTCCTTGGCGGAAGGCGTCCTCGCCCGGGAGAGGTGCCGGGGCGGGGGGTCCTGCCTCAGGGAAGGCCGCCTTCCCCCGGCCCTCAGGAGCTCCCACCATTTTCCCCTCAACAGGAGGCATCAAGTACCTTCTGTCAGTTCCCCTCTCAGGAGGCCATCAGGGTAGTATTTACTGGTTTTCTTCTTGCAAGAAGAAAATACCCATTTAAAAGTTGAAAAGGCCAAAGGAGCACGGCAAAGCAAAAGAAGTGGTGCTGATGTCGAGGAGGGTATCCATGCATAGTCTTACCCTCCATGCTGAAGTTAAAGCCATTAAAACACACAAATAGCCAATGGAGGTTTCAGTTACATTTCCATGTCACCAGCTTTCGCTTACATAAAGCAATACTGATACTCTGGACACATGCATTGAACAGACAGGGGAGAGGTTTGGTAACTGCAGTTTTATTTACTCATTTTCAGACTATACAGTGCTAACGCAGAAAGTACTGTATTTTACTGCAGTCACCATGCCCAACGGGCGTATGACATCAGGACAGCACCTACACATCCCTGGCAGAAGTTTACAGAAAAATTTTATGCAGACAAGACATGGTAAGTCTGTTACTTTGTCAGTTGTTTATCTACGCAGTCACACAGTGACACCAATTATATTTTACGCCCCTCTGTACATCAAGAGGAAAAAAAACCCACCACAGTACAGAAGATAAGCCAAAGTTCAGTTATTTGACATCTTCCAGGTTATCAATTTTTCCGTGTCCCCCACACACTAATTACAGGGTTTGCCAAGTACCATGAAGATAAATACCCTAAACCTTACAAGAGCTTCCAGTTTTGTAGGAGATTGTCAAAGCTATGGAAAAAAAGAGGTCAAGTCTGTTCATCTGGGGTTTAACAGACAAACAAAACCATGAAACAAATGCACTAGGACTCACAGGAGACTTCCTGATTTCACTGGCCATAAGACCAAGGCCTAGATAAGCAACAAACCAGTCAAAAAGGTCATTTAAAAATCCTTGGAATTATCTAACTGAAATGAATTCTTTAAAATCTGTTGGTTATACCTAACCAGTTCACCTATGATGATTACTATACATAGAAAGGAGGCAGCCGTTACGCTTTGAATGAGATCCTTCGCTGAATGTTGTCTTCAGGCCTGGATTGCCTTTTGGACTAACACTTAAAAACATGGAGACAGTTAAAATTACTTTCTTTGTTAACTACATAAACAGAAACAGGAACTCCCTAGCTTCAGATAGGCTGGGCTTCAAACCATTAAGAGAAGCAGCAGAGGAAAAGGTTTAGTCTTGGTTTAGAGATTTGAGTCTACTTTGCAGCTAATAAATCTTTGAAATTCTTGATAATTCTGTATACAATGTTTAGGAACAAAGAGCCCGATCCTGCAGCCCTTATTCCTCAGAAGGCAACAGATGCCAACACCTATCAAGATGGCCTTTTTCTTTTACAAAGGTCAGTAAACAACATGATGCACAAATTTGCATGCAGCACTGCATGACAATTACAGAAAGATAATTTCTAAATCTGCAAAAACTTCAGCGTGTACTCAAGCTACACATAAAAAGCAAAGAAGTTACCAATGTCAATGTGTCTTTACACTGCAAATCACGTCTAAGGGCTTACTGTAGATGCACAAACTCATATTTTCTTGATAAAGAAACTGCTGATCAGCACAGTGAGGAGAGGTATCTAAATCAAGGTGAATGGCCAAGCAACTGCAGAGGTATTCTATGCAGAATTTATTTTCTTTGCTTTAATAGCAGCTTCAATCTCTTCCATGATTGGCACTGGTCCTGCATAATTATTAGTTTCAATAGCTTCTAATTTCTTCTGATAGTCAGATGGCAAGCCATTCTGTTCTGCACCCATGCAGATAACCTGTAATCAAAAAGAGGGGGAAAAAAAGCCATCAGTAACAGTGTTAGGAAGGACAGACCCCTCCAAACATTTACTTGTACGGGAAGAACCGCTTACAGTAACAAAAGACTTAACCCCAAATAATGCTATTTGTACCTAAAGATAGCCAAAAGCTTCTAGAAGACCACTGAGGACCTTAATATCAACAAAATTACTCTGAAAAGGCTTGTAACTACCAAGGCATACCCCTAAGATTCTGAAATGTTACTAACATGCACAAGACTGTACAATTAAGCTGTTACTCAGTTATTCTATTCTTTCTTCCAGCGAGGATGAGAACTACTTTCTATGCCTTTAGCCAGCCTTCATATCACATCTGAGTGAGAAGCAGTGTATATTATGGAAGTTATTTTTAAAACTAAGCTGTTCAAATCTGAAGCACAACAGCAAGTACCTAGACAGATTATAGGAGTAACAGAAACAGATACTTAGCTTAGTGAAAACACACAGATTCCTTAGTTTGTTACTGCAGCTTTCCTTCTCCATACAAAATAAACTTAAGTATTGGTGCAAGAGAAAAGTGACAGTGAGAGGAAAAGAGGTGGCTGTAGGTGCCAACACCTGAAAGAGATATTAGCAAGCTCCCATATAGAAATGGATAGATAAATACGCAGATTTTAAAAGTTGTCACTATTGTAAATATTCTTTCATGCATTCAACAGCCAGGAAATTCAAGGATGAGATGTCTAGAAAGGATGAACTTTGCCAGAAAAAGTACATAACAGTAGAGGGATGTAGATCACTGTGCCAATGCAGTCACCTGTACTAAATTTTTAGCCCTCTTGCCTGGTTACCTTAAACAAATAAAAGCTGGGTACAAAGGGAAAGAAGAGAACTACCAACTGACCCTGACAACAGCAGAAGGGAATGTTTCGTTAAATAGAGTTGCTGTTATTGGAGTATACTGTCAGTATACTAGTCAGAGCTGACAGACGGCAGCAGACTATGTATTAGCTCCCTGAAAAGCCCTCAAGATCAGTCTTGACAGGAAGCGGGTTGGCAGGGAGGAGGTTTGTGAAGTAGCAGAGCCTGCTTTCTAAGCAAGCTTTCTTTTCAGAAGTCCTTCAGCAGCTGGTCTTTGCTGTGCTCCTGGAAGCTGATTGATAGGAGCAAGCTCCTCAGTTGAGAAGGTGGCACACTGGGGATTTAACAAGCTCAAGCCCCATTTCTTTGCTTTTGGCAGAAAAAGTCAACATGTCACAGTGATGTCTATCGGCAGTTGTTAATAGCTGCACAATTCCAGACATGCAGTCATGCCACCAGAGGCCAGGCCTGCATCAGATCTCACAAGCTAAGCAGGTCAGGCCTGCTGTGTGACTGGATCATGTGTCTCTACAGAGTCAGTGTGTTGCAGAACAGTGTTGAAACACTTCTGCCTCACCAGCCATCAAGTGGCAACCCTGTAGTGCTCCACAACGTTTGCTGGAAGTCCTGTGATATACTGATGATGCATCTGGTAAAAGCAGGCAGGTGGATTCCTGTATTAAATGATAGTAAAATACTTCATAAGACAATAGGGATAATCTCTGTCCTTGAGACTACAAGCTAGGTGCTGTATCTTCCCCACAGAAGCTTCTCTCCATCCTTTCAGTGGAGTACATTAATTTTTCAAACAGGGAATTGCTGCATATATGTAAACAACATCCTTCAGAAATCCTTGTGTCAGTCATAACTAACTCACGAGTTAGAGGTGTCACGTAAGGCATAACTAAACCAAAAAATAAAAGTGATTTAGTAGGCCTAGCTAGCAATCTTCTGCGAGCATCATTACACTATTACATTGCACAAGGATTAAGTTATACCTTTACATTAGAGTTACTCATGCCTTCCATCCACTGTAAATAAAGTGCTTATTAAATAGGACAGAAGTACTGCATCATATATTTCTGTTCATTCTCTCCAAAATTAGTGACAGAACACCTACCTTTTTATACTGAGGAGAAGGGGGACCACAGACATAGTCCTTCATCTGGTAGCTTCGACAGGTCAGTACCTTTCCTGCTTGAGTGTGGACATTAACTTCTATTGGGACATAAATACCATCTTCAACTCCCTCTTGCCTGGAAAGGACATATATTCCTTTCATGCCAAATAACTGATACAACTTTCAAACAAACTGTGCAATTAAACACATACGTTTATTGTAACAGGATTCAAGGCAGGACACTGGTCTGCACTGTTAATAGACTTAAAGAAAAACAAAGCAAAACATATTCCAGTACTTTTTGTGCAAACTTGTTTCATATCCAAAAATAAGTTTCTAAAGCAGCAGCAGCATTCATCTTTATTACTTCAGCTCTGTTAACAAAGATGACTAGTGATTAACTTGCGAAGTTAGAGAGAGAATACTCCTTGTGAATTAATTACCATGCAAGCCTGGTAATCTACAAGAGAAACACAGCATGAGCCAGGCATGTATCATTCATTACCCTCCACTCAGATAATGAAACAATTGCAAAGTTTTATCTTGCCCATTGTGTTACATTTGAATAAGAGGAAACTCGCACAACTCTTGCAATGCACATTCCAATGAATAATCCAAGACACCCTTTAATTTGTGCAAGACTTATACAGCAACAACAAGCTAGATCAGGGCAAAAAACATTGTTATTTTTTTATTAGAAAAATCACGCTGTCTTAGGAAAACAAAAACAAACTCAAAAACAAGGCTACTTGTTGTCTTTAGTCATTACCATTTAGCCACCAATAAAAGTCTGATGAAATAGCAACAAGTAAATGAGATGCTTAAGCAATACATGACAGACTTTATAGCACAATTAGCTTCAGATATGCTTTAGATATGAATGATAACATGGGTTTTAATGCTGCTCGTCAAAATATCATTTGACAACTTATTTTTCTTTCAAAGACTTCTTACTGTTTCAAGTTATTTAATGTACGTAACACAGGCCATGTTATATAACTAGGTTAAGTGCAAGTAGACAAGGGAAGCTAACTGCAGATTCAAGGTCAGCAGACTGCAAAATAAGTCACATGGGTGTGTGAGAGCAAGAAAAATATTACAGTTAAGTAATGTCCATTACTAGGGTAAGGAAAAGTAGGAGGAAAAGTAATGACTTAGTCTATAACTTACAGATTTGTGAAGTAAAGAGGACAAAAAAAATCTGACCATGAGACAGCACCAAAATGCATTGGAAGCCAAAAAGTTCAGCCATCTAAGCAAAAGATTCCCCTCCCATATTCTTTTTCTATATATTATGTTGTTTTACTAGTATTTCAGCTAACAACATGCAGCATCAATTACACATTCCCTCCTCTGCTTCTGGATAACAAAGCACAGACTTTATCCAGATTGGGAGGGGGGGAAGGTGGGGGGAAGGAGGGGGACAAATAATGAATTTTTTTTTTCTTGATACATAGAAATTCCAGGAAATAACCTGGTTGAGAACTTACAAATATATCTGCACACAGCCAGAGAATCCTAAGATCTTCAGCAAGAACACATGCAAGCTCTTTCAAGATGGTTAGGAACAATCCTTAGAAGAACACTATTGACTATTGTTATAAAAGCCAAGAACACACCCTGTTGCCTTCCATTGCCAGTCCACCTTCATGGCATCAATGAGGCAGCTGGGAAAAAGCAATCTTTAATGCTAGCGTCCGTCCTGTAGTTTTTGGTGACGATACAGCACTCAAGTCTGTAGCATCTTAGCCAGCATTAAAGTTTATCCCCTGACAAACAAATGCCTGGAATCTGCAATTCTCTAGTATCTAAACAACACTTCTAGAAGTTAAAATGCAAAATGCTGTCCCCACAGGGGGAACAGTGTTACTATCAAAGCAGATGCTGCCAGACAGCATCTTTATACTTGTGAAGTTTATGCTTTAGGAAAGCATGGTAAATCAGGAGATTAAGTACAGGTCAGCAGAAAGGGGACCAGATGGTAAGTGCTAGTGTAAGCAACAGAGGGGGAACTGAGGAGATAACAAAACAGGGACATGTGAAGCTCTCCCCAACCAGAAGCATACCAGCTAGATGCCCTCCTGCTTCGGACTAACACTCCCAGCCAGAACTTGAGAGAGCTGAGAGTGCCTATTCCCATGGTGTGCTAACAGAACTTGGGCAACAGTTTCTGTTGTATTTCAGGTTCACTGTAGGCAATGAAAAGCAAGTTGGAACTTCAAGCTTCGTGGCCAAAGTTATAAGGACATGTCTACCCAGCACAATGCAGCCATAGCCAAAATTGCAACAGTACCAGAAGCAGAAGAACTGTATTAATGCAATGCTTTCAATGGGTTTAATACACCCTGCTTCCTTAGCCTCACTAGCCCAGATTTCTACTGGAATTAATTGGCAGTGATGAACTGCTCTGAACAAGCAATTCTTGTGTACCAGAAGCACCATGCTGTGTAGGTGCATCCTGAAAGCTGCAATAAGCACATGACACCAGCCAAAGTTTTGGAGATTAAGTTCTAGTCCTGCCTTAGACCTTGCAAGAAGTTATGCTACTCCTTGATTTGTTTACCCAGGTGGTCCTCCAGACTTCAGCCTGGGAATGACTTGCTCAGGTTGCCTTAAACTTGTCTTAATTATCAGGCACTGGCAGAACATTCACTGCCATACATTGTAATGGTGCAGGCAGCCTCTGCCATTCAAAGGGAAAAACAAAACCACCCCAGCTTCCTGCTTGGATTTACCTCAAGTTCACAAAAGTTTGAATCCTTAGAAGAGAAGACATGCAAAATACCTTCCTCAGAGGGTGCCTTTGCCTGTATTAAAGACCTTTTTCTCTTCTGCAAGTCTTGTCCTCATCCCTTCCTCCTCCACTACAACTGGAGTCTACAGATGTAGAGAGGCAAAAATTGATGTCGGTCTCAAAGGGAACTCTCCCTAAAGCAATGGGAAAAGTGTCACAGGACAAGTATGGAGTCTAGAGTAATTTTAGGGACAGGACATTGTGAGGACAGGGATTAAAAAAAAAGAACCTGACCAATATATCGGCTCCAAATCAAGGTCCACACCTTCTCAAAATACTCCCAAGTAGCTTTAGCTTGAAATTTTAATCACAAATGTGTTTTAGTCAATATATGTACTGTGGAATGAAATTCACATATTAAAATCCAAACCATCTTCTTGATTCCAACACCAAAGCTTCCACACAGCTCTTTACCAAAAATTAACTACTACTTTTCAGTTGCTCTCTAAAATAGTAGAAGACAGCAAAAGTTGTCACCTACTTATCCAGTGAACGTAAATTGCTAGCGTTCATTTTCCACACTATTCCCCATACTTCGTCTCCAGGGCTCTGAACAATGGTAGCTGTACCTCCATGCCAGACAGAACTTGTCCTGCCTTGATGATGGCCAAACTCGAACTTAAAGTCCTGCAAATGAAACCAATGCAGAGAATCAACTTCCATTTAAGATAAGGGCTGTTGGCTATTCTTGACATGAAAGGGGCAGCTAAAGGAGAGTCTGAAAGTAGTCAGTTGGAGCCACAGAAGAAGGAACAGACAGGTGGAATCTGATCCAGCTCCTGTCTCATGAGAGGCTGAAGTCAGCCTTTTCCACCTCCCCATGAGAAACAGCAGCCTTGGGACAAAGGGAGGAGAGGTCTGGCAGAGAGCACTGCTGATAAAAGTCTTGGTCTCCAGTGGAGACCTGGATCGACATCCAAACCTCTCAGCAGTCTGGCCTAAATATTAGCTAACTATTTCTAGGGGTGAGAAGAAAATGCAGGTAGCCCTTTTTCAAGCGTAGAACACATACTCAATTCTGCAGTAAACACAGTAGTGCTGAAGAAATGTCAGCTTGACTTTTGTCCAAGTTGGCAGTGACAGGACTGCTGATGTGCTTCCTGTTAGACAATCTGAAGGGCCCTTGGCTGAGGTGTACTATGAAGGACAGAACCAACTACTGCCTCCTTCTCATTCCTCAGAAGACATGCCTACCTGGTGCCTATTCCTTTGCAGCTTTTGGTGCTGTTATAAGACTTAAAACCTACCATGCAGGGTCCAGGACAACAGGAGGGGTAAAGAAGCCTACAAAATGGTGAGCCTTGGGTGTTATCCTCATGCATTAATACTACTGCCCAATTGTAAAATACCATCCTGTGTGTTTTTGCAGCGTTTTGTGCCATCTCGTCACTCAGCTGGAACATTCTTGGGTATTTTTAAGCCAAGGCATATGCCTCCTTGAGCGACCTTATTCAGGTTTTTGCAAGGGGAACCATTCTTTTAGAAATCAAGTATCTCTTCTTTCTTACAAGTAATATCAAACATTACTATATAGGCAAAACAGAGTAACAGGTTCTTGCCTTTTTTTTTTTTCCCCAGCGTAATTTCCCATTTGACTCCATACACTCAGTTTTCTCTCCTACTTGTTAGCCAATTTGTGGATCCTTCCCTAGCAGTACAGAAGGGAAAGAAGAAAACCCCAAAACTTTACAGAAGACTACCTGCTTAACTACAACAACAAAATCTGGCAAAGGCAAAAAGGATTAAAAACAACAACAATAATAAAACCCAAACCTATACAGCCCCACAGCTTTTCTAACAGCTTAAAGAGGGTGATCATGAGAAATAAGATCATTTTGGTTTGAAATATATGCATGTACATATTAATATTCACTTTCCGAAACACATGAGCTTCTGGTAATATGTCCTAACAGAAATGGGGAAAAGGTTGCAAAAGTTGAACAGTTGGAAGCTTACACACAGAAGAACAGCACTGATCAGAACACTAATCCGATTTTTTTTTGTGTAAGTGATAATCAGCAGCCTGGCAAAGCCACACTGTTTACTCCATCAACAGAGTCACCTTCCTTCCCTATAAAATGTCCCCCATTAAACTAATTTCCCTAGGGAAAAAGTTTACTTTGACACACTAGTCATCAACCGTTCGACAAGCCGCTGCAAAATGGCTTTGCAATGTTCGGGTCACTGGATCACTGTGTGAAGAGGAGTCTGGCCTAGATCCTGTGGACAGTCAAGCCCGAGTAATTTGCATGCAAGTAAATAGTTCAGTCAAGTCGCAGACTGAAGTTACAGATGTGGACAAGCGCTTGAGGGGAGCACCAAGGAAATATTCCCGTAGAGCCAAGTATGCTCACAGCAGTCTAGTTAAGCAAAAAAAAAAAAGCACCAATTTTTCTTTTATTCCTCCAGTTGTATTTTCTTGGACCTGACCCACACTGAATACCTCCACGGAGGTGTATAAAACAGTCAGATGCCACTCAAGAAGGGCAACAGAGACTGTACAGAAACAGTAGGGTTAGCTCCGGTGCTGGAAGCAGGAAACCCTTATGTTACACCACAGAGGGAACTGCAGCAGACACTGCAGGGAAGAGGGAACGAACACACTAGATACTTTCTTGGGTCAAGAGCTTGGTCTTTGGACCTCCTTCTAAGTACCAGCGTAATAGCCTTTCCGTGCTTGTTACACATCCCATTTCTTACAGCTTTCGATTGAAGATTAACAAAGCTTTAAAAAATAAAAACAGAGGGAAGTGAATTTAGTATTCTAGTTTAACATCCAGAGTACTCTGTTTACAGGCTATATTTTCCTTTTTTTTTAAGCCAACATGGTACTACCACAGAAAAATTAACAGAAATCAGCTCCAACCTTTCTGTGCTTCCTCACTGCCAAGTATCAGTGATTTTTCCAGCTTGAAGCCAGCCGGTGTTAGCAGGGAGCACAGCAATCGGTCAAAGGCCGGCTAGGAAAGCTAGCGCCCAACTGGCCGCTCTTGAACAGCTAACCTGCAGCGTGGCAAGAGACACTTACTGTGAAACCTGAAAATCTACCTCAAACCCAAAAGGAGAGCTGAAGCATAGGGCTTTCTTTTATTCAAAGGTAAGAGTGCGATACCACTGCTTTCCTCCTCACCTCCAGGGTCTGATCCTGCAAGGTGCTGGGCTCTCGGCCTGTTTGATTCCTCAGTGGTATCCACAAGTGCCTCAGACTTTACAGGAGCAGGCCTCAGTTGCCAGGTTGATGGTCCCCAGTATGAGACTATAGGAAGTTTATTAATTACAAGTTTTTGGAACTTCTTTGTACACTCCAACATAGCTAATTTCCTGCCAGTCACCCCAGGAGAACCTTCAAATCACCCTTAAGTGGTACCAACCAATGCTCTGCTCCTCCAGGGATCCTTCCACTTGTACAGATCGGCACATCAGCAGGTTAACGACCATGAGCTCACATTTCCAAGTCTACGTTAAAGCCAAGCTGATACTCTAACATGTAATAACCCCTGGCAGGGGCAGAACTGCCAAGGTGTAGGAAGGTGTCAACGGCAGCTGCGCAGCTCCGGCTGAACGCCGGCATCCCGCCTGACACGTGGCACGGGGAGGGCTCCTCGCTTGTAACCAGCGTGGCAGAGGAGAAAGAGGAATTTTGATTATTTTTTTTTAACGGCGCACCATCCTTTTAAACACCGCCAGAAACTTGTCCCATAAAACCCAGCTGAGCACCTGCCGCTCGCTTTTTACCGGTAGAAGGGATCAACCGGCCGGCCTGCCTGCAGCACCGGCTTCCACGCCGCAGAGCCAGGCCCACGCGCGGCTCCACCGAGGCAGGCGGATTTCCACAGGCTCCCTCCCGCCG
>NW_010514299.1:0-5606 GCF_000687285.1 Phaethon lepturus
CCTGTAGCTTTGCATGGGGTTGTTGTGACCAGATAAAAGAAATGTTCTTATATTTTCTGTTCCATTAGCTTGCATCTCCAACAAAATTGCTCACTGCAAGAAGCCTGTAAGGCGTCTCTGTGGGCAGGGAGGACAGCTCCTGCAGCTCATGGGTGATTCTCAGTGCTGGGTGGCATTGGCTTGTTGGCTTGAGAAAAGTGTTTTGCTTCTAAATGGATCACTTTTGACAGAGAAATAATGATGAGGAAAAAAATGGAATTCCATTTATGGCGATTTTTGTGAAATTGGATTTTAAAGTGCTTTACTGTAAGAGTTGCAAGGGCCACTCTTGGTCCCGGTATTCATGCATGCTTTAGAATGAAAGGCATCATTCATGGTTGATGTTATAAATTGGACTATGTGTAGGATTGCTCATGACGTCCCCTGTCTCAGTGGTTCATTCAAATGCACTCACAAAATTGTAGAAATACGTTTACTAATATTGGTGTCTACTTTTTAAAATAAAGAAACTCAGTTTATAGTTTTTGTTTTGTTTTCCTTTGAAAAACAAGGAAGACTGAAGTAAAAATCTCTAGAAAATATGCAGTGATATGTGTCTTAGGCCATCAAACAACAAAGCTAGCAGAAAATTACTGCCTGTTTTTCTACAGGACAGAGTGAGACATGATAAAGGTCACAAAAACAGATACAACCATGCAGTTAAAGTGCTGTAACTAGGCATTGTAATACTCTATTTTTGGTAAACTATGTTTTAAACTCAGTAAAGTGAAAATTCTAAGCTAAATTATTTCCATATGCCCATGTTACTGCAACCTTTCTTTTCATAAAGCAGAAGTCAAGACAGAAGTCTCCCTTCTTCATGGACACCAGCTTCAGAGGAAGTAATCTAATGTAATAGCTGCCTGGCTTCTAAAAGCTTCTGTATGTGGATACAGCATATAATCATCCATCCATTGGTACACCAGCAGCAGCTTGTCGGATGACAGAGTGGCTGGTGTGTGTTTTCCTATAGCCTTAGCTGGTCCTACGACTCTGCTCTCAGTCAGTACTATCAGTCAGGGTGAGCATTTCTACCTGGTCCTTACTGTAACCATCTATACTTTATACACATGAAAAGGACATGAAGAGGTGCTAGGGGGGCCTACTTGGGAATGGTTGTCAGCACTGAGCTCCTGCACTCATCATCTTGGAAGGTAAAGCTGGAACTGCTGCTCTGAAACTATAGAGGACTTTGTGTGATGCAGTTCTGCTCAGCAAATATGCTTGTGCACAAATAATAATGAAAAGTTTGTTGATTCTCTTCAGGCAAGGGTACTAGGACAAGCTTCCCAGCAAAAAAACCAAACATGCTTTTCTATAAATGAATATAAATGAAAATCGAAAAGGTTGGAATCTGCCCCACCTTAATTTAGGAACCTGAACTTAAGAGAGAAGAGCTCCTTCTAATAGTCTTCCAAGTCACCAGCTTCATTAAATGTGCCATTTAGGCAGTTATTTTAGGGAGATTATTTAATTGGATGGCTAACATTTAGTGCAATTCAGGCAGGCTGGACATCCTCCTTAGGAAACTAAGATAGCAGACTGGTTTTCGATGTACCCTCTCGAGTTAAAGGAGAAGACAGGACATGCCACAGAGTGGTGCAGAGCACTTGTGCTAGGCACCTAATGCTGGATGGTATGGGGATTCTCTAGGGAAAAAAAAATAATACCCAGCCCTGCTTCTAGTGATGTTAGTTTAACAAAAAAGCAAAGAAAATCCCAGGGTCTGAAATATTGTCTGTGAAATCTGGAAGTGTCTTCAGACCCTGCTTAGGAATTACGAATATTACTTTGCACTGAAACCAGTCTTTCTTATAATATAGCAGGAATTGTTTTTTTTCCCCACTTATTTCTTGTTCTTCCAAGTGATAGTCTTGTAACAATTGTTAATGCAGAAAGATTGCACAAGAATAAATAAATTTATACAGGTAAAGAGATAGAAATAGTTTACATTGCTGTGCAGTCTGGCTGTATTTATTGCTGGGCCAGTAGAGATTGGCCTGAGGTATAATATCTGCATGTAGATTTAGACTTTCTCAAATCTGGGAGACGCCCTGATGTCTGAGGTTACAGAACTGCATAGCATTGCCCATGCCAGCACACCAGAACTTATTGTTGTCCCAAAATAATAGTAGTAAAAAAAGTACTTCATCATGATGACTTGAAAGCCAGGAGATTTACATGTTTTATCTTTTTCTTCTTTGAGGTTTAAAATTTCAAACCTTCTGTCTCCAGCCACTGTGCATGAGATGCAGTATTAGTTTTCAGAATTTCTTATGGAAGAAGGAGATGAGGCACTAAAAAGAAACACTAAGTATTGTGCAACCTTTAATAAAGACAATTGTTAACCTAAAATAATGAGAATAGCAACAGAACTCAATTCCTGATCCAGTTTGCGTCAACATACCCCCTCTATGTCGAAGTTTTGGTTTGTAGAACTTGTCCTGTATTAATGGAGTTGATGTTGTCCCAAAACCACCTGTACCTCTACTTTCTCAGTCCATCACTTGTCTTAGCTTACTGTGGGAAATGCGGCTGAGCAGGCGTGAGAGCAAAGGCAACCCTTCCTTGCAGTCTTGGCCTGACTTCCTATGTGCCTCTTGTACAGGCTGCACAGGGAATGGAAATGAAGTGGTCGCATGTTGGGGTCACTGTTGCAGGTGTTTGATAGTAGAACAGTTAGGATAGCAACTACTAAGTTAAAACATAGCTAAAAAAGGGAGGGAAGTATCTACATCTGAGGCGCTGAGACTATTACACTTAACGCCTTTGACAACTGCTGCATACCAAAACACTCTGGAGAAGGGCTGCAATTCAGCACCAGACTGTTGTAGTTCTGGTTGGCTTTCCAAACAGGTATTGCCAAGGTCACTATAGATAAATGTAGCCCATCTTTATAGAAAGAAACAGTGAGCTGTAAGCTGCAAGGCTCTTTGTGAAGCCAGAAGTACCTAATAAGCTGGAGAGTTTTGCTAGCTCCCTGCTGCTTTTCACTCGTGCTTGATGGATGGTTGTAGATCCACTGGCGGTTCTCCAGACCTGCCTTGGCAATCATGTGGAACATATTATCCTCTCGGGCAGAACTGCCAAATCTGTTCCAACCTTTCCACTCAGCTGTGAACCCAAACGTTTAAACACAAATCACTTACACGACAATACGCTCTATTGTAAAAAATTCCATAAAAGGCTGGAAAGGATACCAGTGAATTTATCCTCTCCACTGTTATGGTCCTTTGGTCTTTCTTGTTCCAAAAACGTCTTGTTTGTTTATTTATTTATCTATTTTTGTGTAAACTTTGGGTGCCTTATATACATACTGAGCAAATATACGGGACTGAGATGATAACAAAGCACTTACAGATTTTTAGGTAGACACCAACAAATTTACCCTTTACCTTCTGCTATAATGCTCTCTCCAGATTTGCTCCTCTAATCCATGCATTTTCATACATTTATGAAGACCTAATGTCCATTAATAGCAGAAGCCTCAGAAAGGACACCGATAACTCAGACCAACAAAAATTTTGTCTGGATACCCAGCTTTGTAATTTTTAAATACTTTCAACCTTCCAATCCATTTTACTGCGTTCGTCTGGAGTCATTGCCATAGTACATTGCAGTCACCTCAAGCTACTTCCTTCCCCAGTCTATGCAATCAAATTTTTTAATATGGTAAAGGCCTCCCTATTATACTGGTTGCATACGGTATGAGAGCTCATTGCTTTAGACAAGCTATTTCACCTCCATATGCCACTCATTTCAAAGCTGACCACCATGGCCACTTTGACGTTCTGCTCAGCTGTCAAGTCGTTTGAAAGCCACACTTGTGTCTGAGTTTTCAAATGTTGAACCTTCAACAGAGGCACTCTAAAGAAATAGCTCAGCTGTGGGTTGCTGGTGGGGTAAGGTCTGGGGATGGTGAAGAAGGCAAAACAGTCCCTTCATATCTTCATATCTTATTAGTTGCAAAACCTGACTGCTTGCGATTTATGCAGAAGAAATGCACATCACTGTTTGCAGACTGCCACTTGCAGACATGGTTTCACCCAGTTAACATCACATATATGCACGGCTCCAAAATCAAAAGCTAGAGGGTCCTATAAGTGACTTTCTCTTCTCTTAGATAGGATTGAGAAAGTTATGTTAAAAGTCCAAAGTCTAAAATTAGTACAAAGAATTGGTGTTTCTTCCTCTACTAGCCTTACATGTGTCATCAGATAATGTCTTTGAAATGAAGCAGTATTTGACATCTGTATTGTATTATATCATAAATGAAGCTTACACTGGGCTGGCTGCTCTTCTTCTAACACTTGGGTGATCTTCTATACTAAAAAAATGGACTGAGGAGCTCTTCAGTTTTAATCACAGGACAATGTGATTCATTTATGCACCAGTTTTATGTGGACATCTATACAAGAAAGGCTGTGTCTGCAATAATTTATTCTGTCTGGTTACCTAATGAGATTGTTGATTCATTGATTTTATCATTCAATAAGCTCTTAAAGACTCGTAGATTTGATTTACACTCTATGAATAAGCTGAGAGAAGTTTTGAAACAGAACTCTAAGATAGATACTTATGTCAGCAGAAATTAAAGATTTGAGTACTTTACCCTAAGGCATTGTTAATAGGGGTTTAATTTTATTTGATTTCAAATTCAGGGCAGAGGCCAATGAAAATTTCATTAATTTCTATGCTGTGGGAACTACATTTGCCAAATTGATTTGGGGGATTTGTATAATATGATGGTCTTAGAGCATTGTATGGAGCCTGACCCTTATATTTCATCCCTTTTGAAGTAGAGTACTTTCCATTTTCATACTGCCTTGTTAATTTATTCAGTTCTTATAGCTTAGTTATTACTTAAACTATAAAAAAAAATTTTCTACCAACTGAACAGTGTTATTAATACTTTCATGTTGTCTTCCATTATTGTTAGCAGAGTTTAAAAAATGATATTTTTTTCATGTTTAAATCATTCCATTGTGTGACATGCAGACATAGAAACACAAATCACATTACCAACTATCAAGTCTCCTTTTCCCAAATTACTTGCATTCATTCATCTAACATGCTTCTCCCTGCTGTACAAGTTACCTCTTTCTTTCTCTAAGCTTTTCTTCTCCCAGACTTTCTCAGTCCCATTTTGCAGTTTACCAATTTCATCAGTCTTCCAATCTTCCCTGGAAATTTCCATATCCTCAGGAAAAGTCCTGTTACTGCAGTCCCCATGTGCATCTCTGCTTCTGCTTTATGCTATCAACCTTCAAAAACTCTTTTCATTCTTGCACCATGTTCTTTCCTTGCACCATGCTCTAAAAAAAACCTTTTCCTCTTATTTAACTTAAGCCTTTTCACTGTTCCTCTTTATTCACAGATAAATGGCCTGAGCTTAATGGCCTCTTAAATCATTCAGATAAGCCATCAAATGGCTGATTTGAACTCAAGTAGTAAACTGGGGTTTAGCTCTTAGTTTTGTTCTTTACTACCTGGCTGGTTCTGAGAGTTTATTATCCTGGAGAAACGCCGTCAGGAATGCACATATGCTTTAAGATTATTTCCTGCTG
>NW_010514299.1:5637-7716 GCF_000687285.1 Phaethon lepturus
TTTTTTTCCCGAACATATTTTTGTAGAAGATAGGAAACAAGTCTTCTGTTGTGTTTGTAAACTGAGGATAGAATCAATTCCCTACTTCATATATTCTACTCCAGAAACTCTCTGGTTGTCAGAGTCGTCAGAAGCAGACATTTGTCAAGCTCTCTCTGCTGTTCCCAAGTCTTCCGTTAGATGTTTCCTCTTGTCATCATTGTCACCCCCGAACATATTTTTGTAGAAGATAGGAAACAAGTCTTCTGTTGTGTTTGTAAACTGAGGATAGAATCAATTCCCTACTTCATATATTCTACTCCAGAAACTCTCTGGTTGTCAGAGTCGTCAGAAGCAGACATTTGTCAAGCTCTCTCTGCTGTTCCCAAGTCTTCCGTTAGATGTTTCCTCTTGTCATCATTGTCACCCGACACCGAGAGGACAAATATCCCATGAGCAAAGGTCTTGTACATGTGAAAGAGAATAGCTGGGAGTGCCTGGCAGTGTAAAACAACTTTAAAAAATCTAATATTAAAACACTAAGCCAATATGTGTTCTGCAGAAAACAGCCATTCCTAAGCACACTACAGTAGCCAAGCCATAATAATTGTTCCTGGCCTGAGCAGCTGCACTGTCTTCCTCCCACAGAAATAAAAATTGTAGGCAATAGGCCATGGAGCATGGCTCTATGTATAAGTGAAAACTTGATAGAGGCTGTAACAACGCAAAGTATGTGAATATTATCAGACCATTTTATGAAGAGACAAACTGAGGGCAAAGGTTTATGACTTGTCAAAAGTAACACATGGTGGAGCAAGGAGCTCTGGGCTCTACTCCTGCTTTACAAGCCTGTAAAGAGTACATTAGTGCCTAGCTCTTTCTATGTGGTTTAGATACATTACACTATTAACTTTCATCCTTTTTTCCAGTGTATTACTGCTCTGATTGCCTGCTAGTAGTTGAGGTTAGTTTTACTGGACTGATTTTTTCTCTGGAGCTACAGGTGATCAACTACTAGTACTAACTCACAACTTTCTGTATGAGCTGATACTGAGTAAGATCGAACATATGCAAAATTGTAATACTACCTCAGAGTTCAACACGCTCTTCGCTTGGTGTATTATTTCAACCTCCTCATGTTGTTCCTTCACAGCAAGAGGCTGCCATGTGACAGAATTACTATGGATAACACATGTATACACACTCACAGGGGTCACTCACCATTGTAAATTTTTTATGTGATATACAGCACTGTATTCATAAAGGGGAGAATGAAATGTATTTGAATTTATACATTTTTTCTCCAGAGGTATACAAAACGCTTTCTATATTTCTGATGGACTAAAAATTTTCCCCAGCATACTGACTCTCACAAATACTGCAGCAGGAAGTGTTTTGAATCTGCAGAGATAATTTAAGTAAGTTGAATGAAATTTGAGAGAGAATAATAAAGAGAATGAAATCTGGCCAGTGTAATCCTATTAATGTACTGATCTTGGCCCTACTTTTGATTGCTCTTCAGCAAAAAACTCCTGTGGTACAGACACTGCTTTTGCTGTTTATTGAAATTGAGCATTGGTGTTAATAAAAGAGTTAATTAAAGAGTCAGAACATGGTTTCATGGGTTTGCCTGGGAAATATTTCCTTCATGTGAAGATTCATGCAAGAATGAAAGAAGGTGAAAGGGTTCATGTTATCAGTAAAAAAAAAAAAAGAAGTACTGTTATTCAGTGCGGGACCAGCAGAGAAGACAGAAATTCCTTACCACACAGATTCCAGATCCATCAAGGCATCTGTTTGCATTCCCATTACAGTTGCAAGGAGTGCATTTTCCTGAGCTGGTACGGTAAAATCCTTCTTGGCATCCCTGCAATAAAAAAATAAAAATAAAGTATTTCCTGTGCATACGTATTCAGAGACTTAGGTTTGGCTGAGAGACAGGGGAAAGCAAGAATTACAACCATCAGGTCTCCCCAGAGCACACTGCACAACTCCATCGTAGCAGACCACACACATGCTGCTGAACTCAAGTCTGTTCTTTCACTCCCTGCCCTGGTGCTTGCTTTTTTGCCTTACAGCATTTAAGCTGTCAGCATTCCT